>NW_010146798.1:21438-34241 GCF_000699245.1 Pterocles gutturalis
CTGGAAAACAAGCCTGCCCTCCAGAGCTGCTGCTGGTTTTACTGGGAGAGCAGAGTCCTCTAGTGGAGGCACGCTGTAGTCCAGCACAAATTGCTGGCAAAGCTGCAAGACCTCTGAATGATACCTTAAGCCAACAGAAGCGCTTTTCTGGTGGCATAACAGTGTCTCTGCTGAGCTTTTGCCAACAGCTGTGTCAACTGAAGGTTGTGGCTGTTCCACGCTCCTTGCCAAGGCTCCTGCGCCAGCAGATCTTTCAGTACAGACCAGACTCTACTCTCGTTAAATCGTACAAATTCTGTGTTTGCATGAGGGCCTGCGTGTGTTGCTAGTGCAGGTATTCTTTGCACCTTCACGTAGTACATTTGAGTGCTGTGTCGTGACTGCCCTGCGTCCTGGTGCTGATGCCTGGCTATCATGGGTTGCTGTTTTTCTGTTGCAGAACTGCGATGAGAGGTTTCAGTACAAGTACCAGCTGCGTTCCCACATGAGCATTCACATTGGGCACAAACAGTTCATGTGCCAGTGGTGTGGCAAAGACTTCAACATGAAACAGTACTTTGATGAGCACATGAAAACACACACTGGTAAGAGCTTGTCAAAGAAAAGCACAAGTACCTGCAGGTCAGATACTTCCAGGTGTATTCTCTTCCTTGGAATTTGGAATCAAAACTGTTATCCAACCTAGAAAGTCAGACAGGAGAGGTTAATACATTACCTTACTGTTAAATCTGTAGTCCTGTGGTTCACTGTGGGGGAGAATGAGAGGATGGGCTTACTTCCCTGTTATTTTGGTCTGAAGGATCCCCACGCCAAAGCCTGATAAAAGGTTGTCTCGTGCATCAAAATCCAAAGGTGAGAGAGGATTTCATAAAAGTTGAGGACTGACTTCTGTGGAGCAGCTGTCTCTTTATTTGCTGAAGGTAGCAGTCCCAGTAGCTTTTGCAGGATGCAGTTTGTTTGCATAAGTACGCTAAAGTAAGTATGAGCAGATGTTCTGCGCCTGACTGATTGCTGTATCTGTGTTCGGCAGGAGAGAAGCCCTTTATCTGTGAAATCTGCGGGAAAAGCTTCACCAGCCGCCCAAACATGAAGAGACATCGCAGAACTCACACAGGGGAGAAGCCCTACCCGTGTGATGTGTGTGGCCAGCGATTTCGCTTCTCCAACATGCTCAAGGCACACAAGGAGAAGTGCTTCCGAGTTACAAGCCCTGTCAATGTGTCAACTGCTGTCCCGATCCCACTGTCCACGACTTCTCCTGCCACCACGGTCCCTGCTGTAGTGAACACACCCACCACCCCAGCTCCCCCCATCACCCTCAACCCTGTGAGCACACTTCCTCCACGCCCCATTCCTCACCCATATTCACACCTTCACCTACATCCTCATCCTCACCATCCACATCATCTCCCGGTCCCCCCGGTTCCTCATTTACCCCCTCCTCCAGCTCTTTTTAAGAGTGAGCCTTTAAATCACAGAGGCCAGAGTGAGGACAACTTTCTGCGACACCTGGCAGAAAAAAACAGTTCAGCACAGCACCACTAACACCTTTGCTTCCTGCCAGCTATTTGCCCATTTTATGCACATGGAAACATGCCCTCGTGGAAGTACAGAGGGTTAGTTGGTGAGGATCTTTGTCTTTCTCTTAGCCCCGGCAGATGGTCCTGATTTTTCCCTCGAATCGGTTAACAAACAAGGAAATCCTGTCTTGGATCAGCAGTGCTCATCTGAACCTGGGAACCAACAGGACTTAAACCCGATTTGCTTGCGTTTTACTGGTGACTTTTATAAATTTCAGATACTGAGACTTGTGGAATTTTATAATTTCATATCAGCTGATGAGGTATGCTTGCTTTTATATCCTGGACTTCTCCTCAAAGAGGAGACAGGCCCAGTTTTCTTTGTACTAATCGGAAAGGCTGTGAGATTAATACAGAGCATTAATTGTATCACTGTGTATCGTAATGGATTCTTTTCAGCTTTTGGTGCCGGCTATGGAGTGAGCCAGCCACGTATCACAGTATATTGGAGCATTATAAAGAAAGACAAAAAAATTTCTTGTTTGTGTAGCTCTCCTAACACACTCTTTATTTTACTACAGAAATTATTTTAGAGTTTTTTGTATAGACCTATTTAGTAGTCTGTTTCTAAAATGAAATGTATTTCAATAAGCGGTGTAATTTTTTCAGTGTAGCTGGACCTATGTTGTATAATAGATAAATTTTTATAATCATCAAAATGTGATTCTTAAAAGATGCATATAGCTTCTATAGTTAAAGTTATTCTTACAACCATACAACTTAAAAGGTGCTTCAGAGAAGAAAGGAACCCAAGAGGTCTCTGGAAAGGTTGCCTCAAAAGTGATATTGATTTCAGAACTTTACGTAATTTATTTTAGTAAGGCTTTTTTTTTTTTTCTTCCTCCTCCCGTTACCTTTCTCTTAAACTTTTTGGACAAGGACGTTGGGGTGCTGTATTCCTGCTCCACAGGTTTTCTCTAGTTCAGTTGAGGTATGAGATGGGTTAGAAAGGGAACCTCCGACGTTAGGGACCCACTAGAGAGTCACAAGAGGATGAGAGATCTGACAGCAGAGAGGGAATCGAGTATCTCAAACCAGCCAAGCATCTTGTCCCTTTATATAGGAGAGCCGGTTTTAGTGACTTTTCGTGGTATGATTTGAAGTTGGGGATCATGTCAAATGCTGCTCTTCAGATTGCTTTCTGGAATTCCTGGAGCTGTTAGGAGAGGGGAATTAAGTGAGATCGTAAATGTGGTGTTTCTGACTGGTTGACTGTAAGAGCGAGAAGAGAAGTTTGAATGAGACAATGGTCTTTCGGTTGCATTGTTAAGAAAATGCTGGTAGCACTGTATGTACTGTGTGAAGCTCTATCCCATAAATGTAATGTGCATAAAATTATGGGATGATTTCTAGGGGTCGTAGTCACAGATTTGGCAAATCTCAGTTTTACAGCTGTAGGATAGGAACCTTGGAGTTGTAGACATGTCACTGTTCATGATCCTGGGAGGCAGTGAGGGGGAAATGACAAGTTAGTGCAGGGATGGTGGGCTGGAATGCCAAATGTATCTGTTTTAACCAGTGAGTAGCTGTTATTTTTTCAGGTTCGTATTTCTCTTCTAAAACTAAATATAGCAGCATTATGCAATCTAGGAAATTGTTGCCACCTTCAATGAAGACAGAGGCCCAAGGCAATGTACTGTAAGTCCTCTTTTCCTTAAAATTCCTACTCTTCTGTGCTGCTTTTTCAACTAAATCCCACCAAACTATACATCCAGAGATCCTCATAGGCAGATGTCTAACTTACCATTCTGCTTGGTGATGAACTGGGATTTTGTGGCTAATGGGATTTTTTTTCAATATAGCAGAAATGGTTCTTCCCAGCGTTACTTCCTCAAGGTTAATGCTGTTAAGCACTGTGTTTTGAAACGCCATCTACTCTGTCTGTTGAGAATTAGCTTCTTAGTTGGTATTTTTCACCATTTCCTACCACCTAATCATCAATGTTGGTTTGGTTTTTTTTTTTCATAACAAGCGTAGGAAACTTAAGGAACCAGAAAGGGTATTTTTGGCCCAACAAACCTACTCATTTTTGACTGAGCTGAAACCCCTTCCAGTATTTCTGAAAAAATAAAACAATGGTTTTTTAAATGTTTTCTCTATAATATTTATATACACCCTTTTACCTTTTAGAAAAGAAAATTACAAAAGTGAACTTACACTCGTTGATTCTGACTGTTGTATTTACTGTGGCTGGTCCGCCCCAGAGGTTCTATGCATTCCACGTCACATTTGCAACCTACATTTCTGTTGTGCTACTATTTTATGGTCAGGCCTGTTATTAAATGATTTTTAAATGCTAAAAAAAAAATTCTTGGTAAATCAATTGTATTCCAGTTTTGCAAAATGATTTTCTTCTCAATAAATTTACAGTATTAGGCTGCTATTCAGAATTCTAAAATCTGGGACAGTTTTTTTTTTTTCTATTATTTAGTTTATAGCAATGATACACCTTGTACTTTTTTTTTGCCTTCCAAGACTTAGGAACTTCCTTTCTGTGTAAGAAGATTAAATTATCTAACCCGCTTAACAGTCTGTCATAATGTGACATGATGTCAACAGATTCTCTTCATTATCTGGGACAAACATATCGAAAGCTGACATACTGGTCTAAAAGTGCCGCAGTGTGATATCTTATAAAGTACATATTTCAGCAAAAGAGGGAAAAATGGGTGTTACAAAAGGCAGGAAATTAGAGGTTGAGATTTGCTCTGCCTTCTCATTTTTGCTTGAATTTGCATTGCCATGGGCACTTTCTACAGAGTTTGCCCAACACTAAGGAATGTATTCAAGTGCATTTACGACTTTTTTATTTTGTTGACAAACCAAGTGTAACGTTTTGTATCAGCTTTACTGTGTTTAGTCAGTTAAGGGGGTTGGTTTGTGGTGTTAAAATGCTTCCTCCAAGAAGAGCAAAGACAGATTATACCACCTTTGGGTCTTTTTTTTTTTTTTCTTTTTTTTCCCCAAACATCCTACAGCCTAAGGCAAAGTTTACTGAGTTGTTAACGTTGGGAATTGAGCAGAATGAACACCCAGTAGGGAGCAGTACAAAGGACAGCGTCTTTTCTGGAGAAATGTAAACTGCTGTTCTGGCAGACAGTGCCTTATCCTTACTAAAGGCATGAGCTGTGTGAGCTTGTTTGTTCAGTGGATTATCTCAGACGAACTTATCTTCCTGGATAAAGGTGTGGTGATTATTTGTTTTGTATTGTCATGCCTGAATTATTGACTCTCCTGTTTACACAGCTCAGGTGCTGCTTGATGGCCTCGTTTGCGTTGCTGCACAGGTCAAAATTACTGACACCCACCTTGTGTTCCCAACCAAATCTGAAATTACAGACGGCTGAAAAAGGCCTGTAAGCTGAATTTAGGCTTTTGTCATGGGGAAATTAGTTCATATCTCAGTGCAGTCCGTCTGGATGATTTTGTCTTTGCCCTGTTGTGTCTCTTGAGCATGTAAGAGCTATTTTCAATTTGTTGAAGAGAGGAGGAGGTGGAGCTCAGGGTGTGCAGTGTAAAAGACAGTGCTTCCCTTTGGCAGGTTGAGTCAGTTCTAGCCAAGTGACAGACCAAGTTTACCTCTGAGCTGAAAAAATCAGTATTTTTGCAATACATTGGAATTTGTTGCCTATTTCTTTACATTATAGTGACCAATGGTGTGACAGTCAGTGGGACTGAGGACCTTTTTTTTCCGAGTTTGAGCGGGGCTGTTTCTATTTGTGCAAAGATAGTGTTGTGTTGCCACTTTTTAGTTTGATTTATTACTTGCAGAGTATGTAGTAATGTGCCTTTGAGAACATGATTAAACGATATGCAGCATGCAGGGAGGCACTCAAGGACACTAATAATGTCAAATTTTTTTTCACTCTTGGGACTTAAGCTCAGGGTTGCAGAATGTTTAAATTATTATTATTTTATGATTTCATATTTCTATTGACTAACGGTATTTAAAAAAAACAGTCTGTGGCTCAACAAGACTTTTTTTACCTGCTCATAAGGAACATCTCACTTGTAAATAGGAGATGGATCAAGTTTCTGGTTTTAGTGTTGGTTTTGGTCTTTAAACCTGGGAGATGCGGCTACCTGAGAGTTGGTGGAGGTAAATGAAATAAACGATTACCCGTTTTCATGACAAAATGAACTGACAGTTTTCCAGCCTGTTCTGTACTGTGCTATGATTAAGACGTGAGTGATTCTTAATGGAAAACACGACTTGATTCTTATTCCTTGCCTGCTTCTGAACTCTGAGCTCTACTGTTTTTCAGCAGTGACTACAAGTTCTTCAGATCTCTGTCCTTACAGCCTGATGATGTTATTTTTTTAACTGGCATGTAATTTTTTTTAATTATTACTATCTGAGCGGGGGCACAGTATGTACTGCTGGGCAAGAAAACTCATGTAGAGTTCGAGCCTGGGTGTGATCTTCTGCATCTTGGTTAGGAAAGTGTGGAGGTATGTGTACTTGTTATAACCAATAGCCACGTCTTTGAAAGATGATATTTTTATGTTAAAGACAGTGAGTCTGGCACTATGTACTCTCCTGAGTAATTCTAGATAATCTTATCATGCACTGCTTTCAACACTTTGGAATTGCCATCTGACTTTTCAGAAATCAACGTGGCAGAAGAATTAAAATCCACCCTTAAAGAGAGAGAAGTTCAAAAGAAAGGCAAGCATTTCCATGTCCTAGAGACACTAGGAAAAAAAGTCTACCTTGGGGGGTTCACAGATGCCCTTAATAAAGATTTTTATCCTGGCAACAAGATAATTCTGAATAAAAAATGAGAATGATATTAATTTCATTACTGCTTTCTGAGCCACCAAGATAATTTCTGCCTGAATTGACCTGTTCAGATTTATGCTGGTGCCTAAGAAAAAGTTTGTTGTGGATGGCAGGGGACACCGTCTGCTCTCAGAAATAATCAGTGCTTTTTTGGGACAATGCTGCTGCCTTCTGTCTCGTTAGCTGTGCTTTTTTAAAGGAGGATAAAGATTTGAGAAGGATTTGCTTGATTGGGTTTTTGGTGTGTTGGGGTTTTTTTGCTCTCCGTTTTTAAAATTGGCCTGTCTCTGTATTTTATTTTTTTCCTATAAATCCTCTTGCTTTCTTGATCTGTTGCTGCTTTTACAGATTGGAATTAGCAAATCTCTTCTGATTAAATTTATTTGAATATTGGGAATAGCTGCCTTTGGACTGAGTCATGGCCTGCTGCGTGTATGTGCAGAGTGGGGATATTCTGCAATGTAGGCCATCGCTGTGTACTGAGAGCTTACACAAGCGCTGCAGTCGAAGGAGGCTCCCCAAGAACAGCAGTTGGTCTCAGTGTTTGCAGTCTGTCTTCTTATTTCATCACATTGCTAAATATTTCTTTCACTGATGTCTTACTGATCCCTTTAATGTAGCATGAGAAGGGGTATGTGTGATATGTGCCTGCATTTATAATTCTTACACTGTTCTCCAGGGCTGAAGGCTCTTCCCCATGTACTGCAGCATAAGAGCACAGATTAAACACATTTGAAAGTGAGAAATTACATAAAATTTTCCACCAAAAAGAAAACGCGGCTTTTGTTTGAATTCTCTTTCCTGAAAAACCTGCCGAAGTCCTGGGCAGAGTGCAGAAGCAGACTGCAAGTCCCCTGTTGAAGTGATCTATTAATTATTATCTTCCACTCGGAGAACTCTGAACCAGGGTCGTTACTGTTTATTTTAATCAACCTATAGAGCAGCAGCATAGTTCCCTCGGATACTTCTAATCTTGTTTCTGCACAAAGGAGAAATTTGTAATAACACCCATGCCGATCAGTTGAGGATGTCTTTCTGAGAAGCTACACGTCTTAACTTTTCCTGAACTGGGTGTCTGGTTTCCCAAAGGGTCATTGGAGCCTTTTAAACTGGAGTGACCAGTTTACAGAGTCTTGGCTTAAAGGTTAGTGGGGAAATACCCCTCTGCCCTCTCGGGGACAGTTGGATGGATTGATTTTTCTGATAAGCTGCTGAACTAATGTGCTTTCCTAGGATAAGAGGCATTGAGGGCAAGAATGAAAATCTAATGAGCAGTTTAAAGATCTGTGTGTGCGTGGTCTGGTGAGGGTTAACGCTGTTAAATTGGTGGGAATCCTTGGCTGTAGGAAAGCAGGAGTTTCTCCAGGTGAGCTGCAAGAGAATTACAGGAAGGTATAGGAATGAAACCATTCAGAGATTTTGTTTCTCCTTGCTGTTCACCATGATCCAGCTGGAATAAATGGCTGGCAGGCAGTGGTTGGAAAGCCACTTTTCCAGACAAATGCAGGCTGTCTCAGGGTTTTTCCTGTAACACAACTGCAATTTGAAAAACAATTTGTTAAAAAAGTTGTAAGGAGTGCTGCTTCGCTCCGGCTGACTGCCTGCTAACGCTGAGGCTACAGCCCTCACGGCGAGAGGGCTTTGGTGATGTTGCACCTTTCATTCCTCAGCCTGTAATCCCCAAATCAGTTGTGGAAAGATTTTGGAGATTTGGGGTGTGTGTGTGTGTTTGGGGGGTTTTTGTTAGGTTGTTTTTTCAGTGCAGCAATGACTAACGAGTAACATTTTGCGAGCAGTGTGGGGAGGTGATGAAAACGAGCTGTTGCTCCATTCGAAAGCCGTACCGTAGCATGTTTCTCAGAAATGCATCATCATGATTTGTCCCTACATGAAAAGTTGCACAACGTATTAAAAGAAGGGGGAAAGATGGGCACACAGGGAGCTAAAATTTTCAGACTTTCTGCTTTCTCCTGTGCTCCCATTTCTGTTAATGCATTTAGATTTCAAATGAGAGCTGATATCAGCAAGGAGCAAAAAGGATCCACAAAGTGAAGTCAGGAGAAAGCTGCAGCAGAGACATCAACTGCTAAGAGTCCCACCAGTAACACTGAACTGAAAAAAATAGTGAGGATCTGTAATTGTATCGGACTTCTTGAACAAAACCGAGTGTGTTATGGCTAAGTGCTGCTTCTGTTTACAGTCTTAATTTTGCAATTTCACCTTCAGATTGCCTCAGCCCTGTTTTCGCCTGTAGTCTGAGAATAATAATCAAGGGGCAACTGATAGCGGAATGTGACGTTGTCCTTCTCCATCTTTCACGTGTGCTGCTGCCATGTGCTGCACATTCGAGGGGGATATGTGAGTTAAGAACTACGGGATGTTGTGTTCCTGTCTGTGAATCGTGAGCTGCAAAACAGTTCTGCAACCGTGCATTGGCGTGTCTGAGAGCTTGCAAAATGAAGGACTGAGACAGCATATTACAAAATAGTTTCCAGTTTTGTTTTTCAGACAGGAATTCAGCCTTCCTCCTTCCTTGAGCAACTCAGTGCAGGGCAGGGCGTTGAAGTGGTGTTTGTGTCCTTTCCCTGTGAAATATTGGTATGCTTTCATCTCCATGCTTAAAACTCTCAGCCTCCCTCCTGCACCCTTGTGAGAATTGCCAAGAAGACGACATTCTCACCGAGCTTTGATAAAGCTAGGAGGTTTATTAGAACTGCTGTGAAAGAGAACTTGCTATGTAAGGGTTTCCAGTGGTGTGTGTCTACGTGAGCAGCCTGTGTGATTAAATTCGGTGTATTCCTGTTGGATGAGTAAATATCCCTGTTCTACAGATGTGGAACTGAGAGACCTGCCTGACATTATGTAAGCGAGTGACAGCTGGGGTCAGAGCTCTGCGTTATTTCTGGTCCAGACTACTGCCCTAACCACAGGATCACCATTTCCCTTTTCAGTTCTTTCTAGATTTTCTACCTAATTTCCTCCCAAAGGTTTTTCAGACAATGGATAAGCGTATAAAGGAGATAAGAATCAGTCTCCTCTTTGTGGTGATATTGAAGTTCCTATGTACAGGAAAAAAGCCGTGAGTGCAAAAAATAGCAATTGGGAAATCTTACTAATCCCACAATGTGTTTCTGATCGCTTCAGCTAAGCAGGGAACAGAACGTAGCCAGCATTGCAACTGGAGATGTCTCAGAATGATGATACATAAAATTAGTCCAGACTGAAAAATGATTCCTGCCAAGACAGCCCAAGCATGAAGGGATCAGCTTTCTGTTAAGCTGTAGGTATCATTAATAGTCCAAAGGTCTTACGACGCTTAAAATTAAAGCTGCGTCCTGGTCAAGCTCTGGTTTGGTAACCGTGCTCCGATCCTTATGTAACCCCTGTGATTTCAGCAGGTTAAGGGATCCTGCGCCTCCCTTTCGCAGAATGGTTTCTGGAGGGTGCTAAAAGAAAATACATCGTATGTCAACAGAGAGGTTGAATTTGGTATGAGCTGCGAGGTGACCGAGTTCCCAGGGGCCAAAAGGAGAGCGCCAAGGAAGCACGTTACCTAACTGCCCATCCTGGGTGCAGGTTTGTAACGGAAAATGATTCATCAGCCATTGCCAAGGAAACCAGGGAGTCTGTCAGAATGTACCAGTTCGCCTAGAGTTAGAGTTTGTGCCCATTTATTTTAGAAATCGTATATTTAGTGATTTAGGGTTGTTAATTCATAGAAAAATTCCTGCTTGGCCTGAAATGCTGTCTCGTGTTCTGTGAAAACTTGAGCTTTTTGTTACTACCAGAAGACAACTGGATTTTATTATAGTGTCTCATAGATTTTCAGTTTACTCGTTTTGGGCGTACATTTTGCTTGATTACAGTAATCCATCCACTCTGCCTAGTGTTTAAAAAAATACAGAAATGATGTTAGCTTGTCAGAGAAGATAAATTCAGTGGTTTAAATTCATTTAAGCTCATGTAACTTATGTTGTGTCGCTATCATAGCTCTTGGCTTTTCCCATCCCACAAAGAAGTCATTCCCCAGAGGGTTGCAATTTAATCTGCGTCCGTTCTGTTGAGGAGGAGAGAGATCTGCAGGAGGAAGGGTTTGTGGAGGATTAGCCAGGAGATGGCAGTGGAGCGGATGGCTGCTGCCTGCAGCAAGGGAAGTGGATGAAGGCAGCTCGCTCCTCTGACGGCGTTGATGTTGGAATCTCTGCTTGAAGTAACTTCCTGAATCAGAAAACATTTCAGATTTGTTCCTAATTAATTGCTAATGTCCCCGATTCCTGAAATTTTCACATCGCTTACATTGTGTTTCCCAAATTAGAGCCACTGGATGCTGTAAGTCCGTGTTGCGGCTGCAGTGACTCTTCAGTGTGACTCTTCGCAGTTTCTTCACTGCAAGAGTGGTCAGGCGTTGGAACAGGCTGCCCGGGGAAGTGGTGGAGTCACCGTCCCTTGATGGGGTCAAGAAATGTGTCGATGTGGTGCTTGGGGACATGGGTTAGTGGGTTGGGTGGTGTTGGGTTGATGGTTGGACTTGATCCTTGAGGTCTTTTCCAACCTTCATGATTCTCTGATTCTCGCCATCAGAGTTGTCTGAGCTCGTTATGGATTGCGCTGAGACAGAGCCTGGAGAGTTCTGCTCTCGAGTATTTTCTAAATATGTTCAGCTGCAGTGAGATCTGTCCCCTCTGCCAGTCTCTAGAAACCGTTGGGGTGATTGGTGTCGGTAGTTACACTGGCTGACTGGCAAGGAGCAGGAGAATTCGTAAGATTTCCAGCTGAATGATTGCGGTGTTTTACCAAGCGGGCTGAGAGCATCGTGTCGCTCTGCTCCCCAGCGTGGTGCGAGAGCAGCCGGCGCGGCCAGTGCCGCTGACCTGCAGAGCGTGGAGACGGTCGGCGTTATCCCTGCGTCTCTTGTGCTGCTCCAGCTGGAGCTTAGCCCACCTGGAAAAAAGCTCTGTCGTGTTGCCCGTTTCCTGATTTCTCCATGTTACATATGAAATATTTTGACTCCTGATGGGTGGTGACCTAACCACTCCTGTAGTGAGACCTCCTTCCTTCCTTCCTCACTACTAAGCATTAAATGCAAAATTAAATACAACTTAATACAAAATCAAGTCACTACTAAGCATTAAATACAAAACTGACGCCCATGCTGAGGGAAGAAGCTCAGGGAGACCTCAGCTTGGACTGGTGCAGCCCCCACGGAGCAAAGTTGGCTGCTTTCGAGTCGAGTGTCCCAGCTGCTGGAGTGGGGGGGACTCCCCAAAAGGTCACCCCAGGTGGTGAAATGAAATGAATGGAGTTTGCTGTCGTCTTGCTTGTTAATTCTGGAGGTTTTTCCTGATACCATATAAATAATATTTGGCCAGATTGATTTCACGAGGGCTTAGTCTTAACACAACTTTTGTGCGCTGCAGGATGGAAATAAGGGGGGGCAGGACAGACAGACGGCTGCGTGGATTTTGGGGGCAGAGGGTTGCTTACGCTGCGATCCACTTGGTGGTGGAAAAAACCAAGATGACAAACATGGAGAGAAGCGTGCATCAGTGTGTTTCTTGTAGCTGAGGGATGTTGCAGGCATTGTGGGGAAGCCGTGTGTTCGCAGAGGGCTGCGGCTCTATTCAGGGGTTGCCAGCAGCCAGGTCAGCCCGGTGCAGATGTCCTCGCTTGCTCTCCGGGGTTCTTCACAGTGGAAAATCACTGGGATACAGGATCACCCTTGCCAAACTGCTCCGTCTGGGATGTTTCTGCAATGATCTTTGCCCCGCTGCCTTTCCGTGGGAAGGAGACAGAAGGCAGCGGAGAATTTGACCTTTTGAGTTTCCCACTTACACCCGAACCGCTTGAGCACGGTCTCCTGCGTTACCAGGAGCTGGGGTAACTCCAAAGGGGGGTAACGTAAAAGGAGGAACCGCAAAACCTTCGCTGGGTGTGCTGTGCAGACTAAATAAACGATAAAATATTTCCTTGATAAACCAGGGCTGTGTCTGCAGAGAGGATGGTGACTGCAGGCAGCTATCGGTGTCCTGGAACGGGGAGCAGGGGCTGCTAAGGTCTCGGAATAGCGACGGTTTGGCTCCAGAAATGCTCCGAGCTCTGCTCGTGGCTGCGGCTGGAACTGAATTTGCCGAAATGGGGAAACTTTAAAGAGTATTTTGGGCTATGGCGTGAGCACCGGGCAACGTGGCGTTCCCCCCAGCAGCCGGCACAGGGGCTGGCCCGTGTGGGGAGCAGAAAACTGTGGGGTTTTTTTTCAAACCTTTTGAATTTTGTTTGCATCTTTCCATTCTTAGACATTTTTAATTAAAAAGCAAGACAAAACCCAACCTCGGATGGTCTCCTAACTACATGTTTTGAGGCCGTGCCGCTGCGTCCCTTCCCTGCCCACACCCTCTGCCTCCAGCCTTTGAACAAACTGGCCTCTTTTTTTTTTTTCTTTT
>NW_010146799.1:0-9673 GCF_000699245.1 Pterocles gutturalis
CAGCGGCCTCCTGGGGCCAAAACCCTGAAGGGAGGTTTTTAGGGGCATCTCTCCGGTGGAACGCGAGCACACCGGTAGTCTGAACACAGCCCTCACCTTCTCGGGGTTTTAATCTCTGTTATGTACATTTGTATTTAAAAAAAAACAAAAAAAACCAAAAAAAACAAAACAAAAAAACAAAAACACAAACACCTTGACATGTATTTGTGGTCTAACGCAGACAAAATTTGGTTCTGGGCTCTATTTTTCTGTGCAGCTACTGTCTGCCTCAGGAGGGGCGCTTTACATGTCATTTAAATCTGATCTTCTGTGTAGCCATCGCGGGAAAGGCTGTTCAGGAATGAAGGATAAGCATTGCATCTGTTCAGCGAAGCACTGGCCCACTGTATGCTTGACATCTTGGAATTTTTCTGGATAAAGCTCCTCTGGTTTTGGTGTTCAGTTGTGGGTCTGTGGTTGTTTTCTGTGATTGAGGAAGATTACTCAAGGTTGTCAAGTGGACTGAGTGATCCAGGCTTTTCAGGTGGGGTGAAGCAGGGTGGTTGGTTGTTGTTTTTTTTTTAATGTATGTCATGTCTACAGAGAGCTGAGTAAAGATATGATCTGGTGAGACTTTGACATTTGTTGTCAAATTCCCAGTGGCAGGCATAGATTTTTGCTTTTTAGACTTCAGTGTTGCCCGTCATAACAACTTGCATTTTTACTTTTGGGAATGGAAGCAGGAGAAAAACATTAACAGTGCTAGTTTGGAAGTAATGTTAAGTGTTAGATTAAGACAGTGTTTAGAGAGAGAAATAGTGCTTAAGCAAGTACTTTGTTTTTGATCTGAGTTGTTTTAATAATTTAATTGTCTTTTAATTGAACAGATATAGTAAAAGTTTTGGTGGATATATGGCAGTACATGAATAAATCAGTTGATTGCTTTTTGATTGGAAATAGTGGAGCTCTTGAACATTCTTCTATAGTATTTGCATGTTCGTACTTCTGTAGTACTGGTATGGTCTTCTAAATGGATGGTGCCGGTCAACATAAAGTAAATTATCTGTTATGGTTAATGCTTCTTTTGGAAATCTCATGTCAAGTTTTTTGTTTTTGTTCATATGTTACTCAAAGTCCCAACAAAATAGCTATTACACTGTGTGCAGTGTAAAAGGCAGCCCTTCTTTGTTCATATTGTAAGTTTTTAAATTTACAGTATGTTTTTACTGATACAGTTGAACTGCTACTCTAGACAACTGGGGCCAACTAACAGAGGCCAAATTGATTTGAGGTGAATTTGCTGTTACAAAGTGCATTTATATGAATGCAACTGCTTCAAAATGAAGTTTGGTCTTGGCCAAGTCTCCTAACTAAAAAAAGAGAGATGTGAGAGCTTAGTTAAGAAGCCTCTATCATCAGCCTGTTGACAGGAAATTATGGTGATTACTTAAGATGCAATAATAATAATAAATAGAAATATATCATCTCATGAAGTATCTCTTAGAGAACTACGCAATTCTAACAGTTATGTTGAATTTTACTTGGAATTACATAGTTACACGTGTCATACCATGGAAAGACTGATAATATTAGAATATGTGGCTCTATTAACTGCTTTTTTTTAACAGCTATGACTTTGAAGAGTTTCCCAATTTGTAGCTGAACATTTTACAGTATATTAAAAAAGACTGGAAATTCACATTATGCTTTCCCACTGCATGTTGCTCTTTCTGTGTACACCACACTGTAGCTCTTAATTTTTTTCATACATCCTATTCTGAAAATTTCCTTAAGGTTAGTGAAAGTTGAGATTAAAGAAAGTTGATTATTTCTTTAAATTATCTTCCAAGTGGCTTAAGAACCAATCAGTGATTCAGTGTGTAATCTATAGATGTATATCACAGATTGAGTGAAATAGTTGGAAGTTCTTTCTGTTTTACAGAAATACAATGGAGACTTAAGAAAGTAGGTCTTAAAAATCGGAGCAAAGCTGGGTCCAGAAAATCTTCTCACAAGCAACCAAGTAATAATATGAAGAATAAAACAAAGAATGATGGTGATCTGGTGACAGGCAAATGAAAGAATAAGCAGTTCCTAGAGTAAGGCTCCAGACTGCCAGCTTGTGGTGAATGTAGCAGCACTGGTGGAGCAATAGTCTAAAGATAGAGATTCTCCATAAAGCATGCAGTCTGATGTGTAAGTATGCGAAAGAACATAGTCATTTGTTAAGATGGATATTAGGAAAGTCTGTGTAAAGGCATCTTCACAGGAAGAAACAAAAAATTTACTCTTCTGAAGTTCAATAAGAAATGTTTTTTCTTTGCTTCCCCCCATTTATGCCTTTATAAACTTGTTATCTGTTTCAGATATTATGAATAAACATCTTTATTTCCATGTTTAACTGAACCTGGCATGAATTAAAAGTGATCTGATATTTAATATAATAAAATAATTTCTCATTCCAGTCCCTGGATCAAACTGCAAGTGTCTGGCTCCCTGTTATGTTTTGTAGAATATCGGAAAGGTAAGAGAGCATGCTCCCAAAGAAACTGTTTTGGTTCTCTGGAGAATAGGTGTGACAGGTTCAGAGAAGAAGGAAATGTCACTGCAGTAACTGTAAGTAACCAGCTCTCTGTCATTCTCAATACTGGGGTGGACATTGAACTCAGAAGGCTCCCAGGGAGCCTGTATATAACAAGAGCCTAAAACCAGTTGGAAACTAGATTAAATCCTTGTATCCCTTCCGACTGTTACAGAACTTAAAATATACCTTGAATATACCTATTTCTCTGTCAATATTATGTGTTATTAGATAACTGTAGATGTTCAGTTGCTGCAGACAGACCTGTGTGTTCTGTGGTCCCAGAGACTCTCCAGTCACTGAGCTGTTCATCTGAATCTGATTTTTTGCTTCTTCCATCCATTTCTTTCTTGGTAGTGAAGATAACGTTGATGCTGCAATGATAAATTGATCTAGTTCTGTCTTTCAGAATTTTTATACCTTTGGAAACATTAAATGTTATAATGGCATATTGATAATACCAGTGTCAGGAGTATTAACCATTTTGCTGCTGTTACCTTGTTTTAGCAGAGTTGGGCAGTTAACGTATTTATCTCTAGACCTGCTCTGATAAGCTTATTTTCCTTACTGAATCACTCAAACCTAGCAACTTCTGCATCAGTGATGTTTTCCAGCCTCTTCCAGGACCTGATCTAGACAATGTCAACTTAATGATCAAAACCTTAAAATAGAAGCCAGAAGTACTAAATTTGGATTTACAATTTGGTATCACAAGGGTACAATTTCAAAGAACTCTTAACATAAGAGAATACTCATATATTTAGAATACATACCCCATTAACTTCAATGGGCACTTGGCTCTGCTCATCAGATCCAAGGTGTCAAGCTGGGTGCTCAGAAAATAAAGAATGAGCAATTACACAGTAGTTGTGAGCAACTTTAAGCAGTATTCACTGCCAAACCCATGATGCCTTTGTGCTTTTATGTTAATTACCTCATTTGTTACAAACACAACTGTCTAATCCCTTTATCATCCTGGATTTATAGCACATCAGAGGTGTAAGTGATTTTTGACTTGAAGTTAAGCATATGATAGCATGTTCACAGGATTTATACTTACCCTTTATGTGGAGTGAAGGTGGTGCTGGAATAAGTCTCTCAAGAGTGCTCAGTTCAAAGTTCCCAATCTAGCATTTTTTGAGCCTATTGAGATTCTGTCTGCATTATGAAGTCATATTGTATGTCAGAACTGATTTATATATGCATGAATTTGGAAGATCTATGCATTAGCCAGCATCAGGCACTGACTGAGGTGGTAGACATGTCTGAAACAAAGCAAAGAAAACTTGCATAGGGCTCATTACCATTTGTTAAATGATACATACGAGTCAGGTTTCTCTGAACAGAGGAAGCTGTGAGCCATGTCTGATTCTCTGGTTGGTTTTTTTTTTTTTTTTTTGTGGGTGTCATGTACAGAGTCTTCCTTCTGACTTATTTTTTAACTTCATTTTTCCTCCCCAGATTTTGATGTCGCCTTCCTTTGTAGTCCTTCCCCATGTAAATGAGAAGACAAGGTTTTAATTCTGAATGAGCCCATCTATTTTGGGATTTCTTCTGCAGTAAATGACTAGGGATTCTAACAGCAAAGCTTCCTCCATTGCATACCGTCTTAATCATCTGCAGACCAGGTTTGTCCTGTAGAATAAATGAGGAAGAGGTAGTAAAGTAATTAAGACTGGATTTGTGTCTCACCATTGATTGAATTTTAACTTAATTATACTAAGGCTGAAGTATTAACTCATTGTAAACGTTGGAGAACCTTTCTTGAAGATACAGGTTTGTGAGTGATCTAACTAGGAAAACAACTTCACTCAGAGTTTATAATCATCACATTACACTGGCAAGTTTTGATACTGACAGTGAGGATTTGAGAATAGAGAAATCACTCTAAGGTATTTAATAAATGAAATAAACTTTATATATAATTCACATATGCAAGTATGGTATTTTTAGAACTTTTCACATAGCAATTACTGTTTTGCTTTTTGGTTCCTACCCATTACCTCTGATATTTTGTCTTTGCCTGTACCTTGGCTCAGTTAGTTATGCTATGTGAATTCACAGACACTCCAATTCTAAACGTGCAGCTTCTTTTGAGGGTAATAACAAGGGATGCTGAAGGGGCACTCACAAACCCTGGATTTACTTTTCTGCTGCCTCCCTTGGACTGGCTATCATTTTCATCTGATCATGCAGGGAGGCACTTCTGGGAGCTGAACAGAAAATCGTTGACTTGTTTATGAAGGGTTACTCTGCTGGCAGTTACCATTTGGCAGGAATAGCTTCCCATAAAGATCTTTGCAGGTGGAGTTACTATGCAGAACATAATAAAGCTGCCAAACTGTAAACACTAGGAATTGCATAATTAATGCCAAAGAGGCAATGATGGGAGAGAAGTGGAATACTATTCCCTTGTTTATGGCTCTGTCTGCTCTTTTGTAAACAACAATATCATTATATGTAAGAGTGCAAATAACTCTGCTCCAAAAGTTTGTTTCTGGATAAAGTAGTCGCTAGTAGATAGTAGTTTTGCTAGTTAGACCTACAGGTGAATAGATGGGCAAGCCTTGTGCTTTCACTGCAGCATTTTGTAATTTGGGATATTTTTGTTTTGTTTTGTAGTTTACACATACTGTCATGTATATCCTAATACTGAAGATTTTTTTTTTTTAATCTTTGCAGTGTATTTAGGGGTGAGCTCAAGCTCCACCTTCCATCATGCAACACTTATGAGCACATTTGGTAGAAGAGAGCATCTGCTAACTGCAAAATCCCAGAGGTACACGATGTTAAAGCATTCAAGCTAGATAATGGAAGGGTAAGTAAGGCAGGAAGTAGGTTTCCCTGTCAATTGTGTATCTCAGCCAAGTGCTTAACATATCTTTCTGTCTGCAAGTGACAGTCTACGTACCTCTTCTTGCAGTTGGTGACTCCAAGCAGTAGTTCCCACAAATGCTTACATGGAAATGGGGTAAAGGCCTTTGCATAGCAGCTGTACAGCTGAAAGACCCCTCTGTCAAATGATCTTTAAGTATTATCTATAGATAACATCTCATAGGACTGCTTAGCAGATGCAACTCACAGAGGTATTTCTTAGCAAGCACCCTGATGTAGCTTGAGTTCTGGTGGAGCTCTGATGATAAAAGGGCTCTGTCTTTATCAGTACCATAAAAGGCATTGACACAGCCTCCAGTTTGTTTTAAAACTTGTGTTGCAGTGAAGACTGTTTGTTTGGATCAACATGTAATTGCTCTGGAGATCTAAAGGGTCTTCTTCGCAATTTTATAAATGGAGAACCACTTTGAGAAAGATGGTACGTGCAGGAACTAAGAATTAGTGAGGCCGTGAGAAGCAAAAATCTTTGATTCCACAGCAGTTGAACATGGATGAACACCAATATCGCTTCGTCTTTACTCACCCTTTTGTGATAATACGGCTAAAACTTCAGGATCAGAGGAATGAAAATGAAAATGCAGACAATTCTTCCTAACCAGACAGCAAGGAAGATATTCAGTAAATGTGTAGGGGTAAAAAGGGCCAACACTTTTCTTCTATATTTGAAGCCAACAGGTTGATCCCTGTTCTGCAATTGTCATCTAGGACTTTGGACCATATATCCCACTCAGCCTAGTATGGAAAAGAAGTCGGCCTTTCTGACAAAGTATCAACGATAACTAGGAGATGGAGCAGTGATACATGGATTTGTCTTTAAATATAGTAGTTCACAAAGATCAGACAGAAGAGGTGGAGGGACATTACACCACCTCACAGACTGAGGATAAACAGTAGCGGTTTTGTTTGTCAGCACACTGCCATAACATGTCTTTTGATGGAGTTGCAGCATCTTTTCCCCAGTGCATGCTGTTCTGCCTTCTGTGAGGACTGGAAACAACCTTTCTTTTGAGAACAACCAACCTTGCACAGTACTTTACTTTACCAGTACATATACCACAACGGATGAGGTAAGTGAGATCAAAAAGCATCCCCTTGCAGGATGAGAGAACCATGGTAATGTTGTATCTTAGGAGACAGTATTCCGGAGGGGAATGTTAATCATTCATAGATGGGTCTGAAGGTGTAAACCATATAGTGGGGAAGCCAGACTTGAAAACTTTATAGGGATGGATTGGCTTGAAGCATGATACAGATGCATCACACGACTTAGCAAGGTTAGGCAGAATTGTCATCATGATGGGGAGAAGAGCCACACACGTGTGTTATGGCAGTCCAAAACCTATCTTGAAGGATTCCTACAAGTTCCAAAGAACATGTGGAGGGGGCTCTGCCTTTTGCTTGTCCCTTCACCAGACAGCTGTTCGGACTGGGAGAGGGATAGAGAGTTCTATCCAGGGAAGATCAGTAACACTGCCAATATTTATTTAAGTGCTGCAGCAAGTCTGAGTTGATCTTTATTAATATGTAAAACAACGATGACACTATGTAGGTGATACATTGTAGCAACGTAGAAATGTGTCTCATGAAGCTTGATTCTGCAAGGAGAGGAGGATGCCAAAGCAGATAAGTAGCATTTGTATTTGTTTACATGATCCTTCCTTTTTGAAATGTTTCTCTTGAAAATTCCATAACTAGCGCAAGTGAAAGCTGGTAGGCAGAAGATATTCCTTCTGTGGAAGGCTTCCGTGGAGGGTGAGTCAGCAGTGGCAACTTGAATAAAAATTTAATGCTACCAAGTAGGGGTGTGGAGATTCTGATGGACAGGGACTGAAGCCCCATGCACACGTTGCGCTAGTACCAAAAAAGGTGGCGAGGGTCCTGTTGCCATCAAACTATGGTTCAGAGGGTCAGTTATTTTTTGCTTGAAATTGTATGGTATCTCAGTAGAATTGTTTCTCCCTTGTCCAAAAATAGAAAGAATACTGTTTTGAAGCACTGAGTCTCGCTTGTGAGATGGAAGAGGCAAAGGAAACAGATGTTTGAGATAATAGAAATGTCTGGATTGGTCAAATGCCCCAGACAATACTACATACTATTGCATTTTGAAATAATATGGGCTATTATACTAATATTTAACATGGAGGGGTTGAGGATTCTGGCCTGGTAGCCTGTCATAAGGTCAAGGAGAGAGGATTCAAAAGAGTAAGGCTCCTAATACTGAACTGTGTGTTGAGCCTGCCCTGGTCTTTGTGCCACTGCTCTGAAGTACTGTGTCAAGGAATGACATGCATTCTGTGCCAGAGCCTGGACAGTCCATAGCAAAAACTCCTCATACCATCTTACTGAGAATAACTGAAAGGATCTAGAACACTGATGAACCCTGCCTGCATGTTAGTAATTTGAGGTGGAGGCACCAGGAAATGAAGCTCAGCAGTTCTTTGAAATTCTGTAGAGAATCTGAGGAGCAGGGAGGCCTCTGTGCATTAGGCTAAAGTGGATCAGCAGCTTTTCATCTCAAATCTGTTAGGAGACCAGGTCCTGGCACCATAGCACACTGTGGTGATTGATTCAGGCTGTGCTATGAATCCTTGGTCAGTAGGTTGTGGGAATCGATGCTGCCATTGTCTTTTTAATGAAATTGTTTTGGAACTGCCACTTCCTGGTTTTATCCTTGTGAAGTTTAAGACCTTACACGTTATGGGTGGAGTGTTTTTACCAAATGTGCCCTGTGCACAGGGAGGCAGAGCTGGAAGATGAATCTCCATAAAAAGTTGCTTAAGTAGAACTTATTAGAGAGAATAAAGCACGAATTTAAACTACAAAAAGATGGTAAAATGATACAAATACCAGTAAGGAACACTGCATTATTGAAGGGGTGTCCAGCTATGGCATGCTGTAGTCCACCTGGCAGAAAAGAAACTGGAAAAGTGCCAGACTTACTTGTGCATCAGACATGTGAGAATATGGACACCATCAAGTTCTCTGCAGAAAATTTGTCTCCAGTTGTAAAGCATTTGTACAGCTGCAGGGCAGATACATATGTGGGTTATCACTTAAAAGATAAACCAACATGTTTTCTCTCATAAATGAGATTTTATTGTACTTATTAGCTTCTTGACAATATTTATAATTTCTAGTAATTTTTATACTTTGCACACTAATGTATATGATTTAGTATGCTACTCCCCCTTTAATATCTATCATGAACTGAATTCCCATGTATTAACAATAACTTAAATCAGCATGTTGTAAGACTTCTGAGACTGATGGTAGGATCACCTAAGCAATATAACCACAGAGTAATTCCTCACAGGCAAGACCAGATGGCCTTTATAGTTCATACAATCTTTTTTCTTCTTTTATTGGAAATTTACATTACTGGGCCTATCTGATCCTAAAGACCTATTTCTACACTGAATGCACTGCACAAATGCTAGCTGTTTTAGTACCTTCTGTTCTATGAAGAGATCAGCATGCTGGATGGTCCCTGATGGGGAAAAGGGAGTTGGAAAGTACTTTGCCTATTCTACAGGATTTCCTTAGTGAAGTTACTTAAGCTCTGTGAACCTTAATTCACTTTCTACAAGTAATGACAGGTGTATCTGTTTATGATTTCCTAGTCATAAATTTATTGTGGGACAAACTGCTATTTGAGGTAAGGAAACACAGTAGCCCCTAGAGAAAACATAGAAATTATTTGGTAAGTTGTTTTGAAGAAAGCTTTACATGCGGGACTTGTTCTGTGTGATGGGCAACGGCAAGTGTTTGTCTGGGCTAACTTAAAAGTTGTTTTTTTGAGCATGTGGGTGCAGCTGCCCCACAGAAATGTACTGCAGTAAAATCCTCCAGTAAAATCCAAATATGGCTGTAATGGCTGTCTAAAAATAATACAAAACCAAGGGTCTCCTTCGCCGGGAGAGCCAGAAATAACTTGCTTTTGCTTTGTCAAAATGCGAGGCTGTTATCGGTTACTTAAGAGCAGCAGCCTGACCCAGAGACCACGGAAGAGCTAACTTTAAAGCAGATTTTATACGTAAGGAATCTCGAGCTTGGACTTCCCCCAAAGAAATAATAAATACCACTCGCCTGTAGTTTCAAGCCTTGGTTTTGTAACACGCCGCGTCCCGCCCCCGTTTCCCCTCCTCCCCCGTTCGTTCACCGTGCGCTGGGGCGTTTAAACCTTCTCGCTGGGGGCGCCGCGGCGAGACTCGGCGGCCT
>NW_010146800.1:0-546 GCF_000699245.1 Pterocles gutturalis
CCCCTGTGGAAGGGCGGCGAGGGCAGCGGTGCCCTCCCCGGTGTCAGCTGCTGCATGCACGCCTGTGCCAGCGCTGGAGCTGGCCCCGAGGTTTGCTCCAGCAGCCCTCAGCATGCTCCGGGCACGTGCCTGCAGTGAGCCGGGGGCCGGGCATCCGTCAGGAGCAGGGTACGGCACGACCTTGGTGCGCTCCAGCTGCTTGTCCTTGGCTGGCTGCGTGTGGTTTCGGTGATGCTGCCGAGGGCTGTCTGTGGTTTTCCAGATCTCTGGGCAGCAGAGTCTCCCCTCTGCCGCCGCACTCCTCCGTCCCCTTCGCCGCCCTGCAGCGCGGCAGCAGGATGCTGACAGCGGGGCGCTGAGGACCGTCGTGCAGGTGTTGCCTCCACAACACCTTTCCCACTTGTTGTTTTTGACGGGCCTGATCTCACACACAGAGGCGCACGGGGAGAGCCGTGCCGTGGGGCTCCCTCTTCTCCTTGGAGCCCCTGGGGAGGTGCTTTGGCGAAGTCCAAAGTCTGTGACAGGCTCCTGACCCTGGAGAGGCTG
>NW_010146800.1:677-934 GCF_000699245.1 Pterocles gutturalis
CCCGAGATAGCCAGGGGGGGATGTCTGGAGGGGCTGACTGTGGGCTCTTAGCGAGGAAGGTGAGGTCTTGGGCCTCTGCCTGCGTTCCTGGGTTGCACAATTGTTTCAGCTGGCTGCCGGAGCCGGCTCAGCGCTCCCTCCTTCGCGTGGCCCCATGGCTCCGTCCGGATGCTCCTGAGCTCCGTCTGAGTCCCACGTCCCTTTGGGCGGTGGGGAAAGCGCCAGGCTGCTGCTGGCAGGGATGGGCTCTCCTTGGC
>NW_010146801.1:0-17828 GCF_000699245.1 Pterocles gutturalis
GGTCTTTTCCAACCTTAATAATTCTACGACCTTGGCACAATGGGGCAGCCCAGATGCTCTACTTCCGCTGCCAGGTGCTCTACTTCTGCTGCTGCAACCACCCCCACAGGGCATTTGCCACCATCCACGAGTCGGTAGAGAGAGCAGTGTCCAGTTTTCTCTTTCTGCAATATCTAAAGCCAGCTGGATGGCTTTTCCCTGTGCAGACTGACTCAATTCACCTCTTTTTCAGCTTCCACAGTTCATCGTGTGGGACATCACACAGCAGCTTTCCACCTTCAGTGTTTACCTACAAGACGACAGGACCCATCAGTGAACAGAGCATATTGCTTCTCATTATCTGTCAGTTCATTACATGGTGGATACTCTTCAGCACATGTCACCTCCTCCTGTTCTGGTGACATTCCAAAATCTTTGCCTTCGGGCCATTTTGTGATTACTTCCAATATTCCTGGGTGACAGACTTCGTGTTTGAGCTGGTTGTGTGATTGGTGCAATCTGCTTGCTCCCTATTGCATAGAATTGTAGAATCATAGAAAAGTTTGGGCAGAAAGGACCTTAGAGATCATCTGGTTCCACCCGCCCTGCTGTGGGCAGGGACACCTTCTACTAGACCAGGCTGCTCAAAGCCTCATCCAGCCTGGCCTTGAACACCTCCAGGGATGGGGCATCCACAGCTTCTCTGGGCAACCTGTTCCAGTGTCTCACCACCCTCACAGTAAAGAATTTCTTTCTAATATGGTTCTTGTCCAGCCACTTAGGCCTTAGTATTTGAGGGTGTTCCTTGAAGCAAATGTTGCATGCTTGGCAGTGGGCACTGATGGCAAATTTTGGTAGGAACTCCTTGTTCACCTGTAGAGCACTATGTGCGGTTATGAGGTTAAAGCATCCTGAAGTTAAAATCTTTCTTGTAGGTCCACAGAGTGTTTTCAAAGGGAGTGGCATCTCAAGAAGGGACTATTCATCGAGGAGATCTTGTTCTGTCAATCAACGGCAAGTCTCTTACGAGCTCAGTCCATGGGGATGTCCTGAATGCTCTTCATCAGGCAAGACTATACAAATACGCGGTCATCGTCATCCAGAAGGAAAAAGACAAAGCAAACAATTCCTCCAGACTTGAGATATCGGCTACTGGCAGCAAATGTGTGGGGTCTGGAAAGGATATTTCCATGGAAATAGGAACAGGTATGATCTTTGTCCAAGAACAGTTGGAAGGATTCCCTTGCAGGGCAGACTGACAGGAAAAATGTCCACGTGTTTCAGATTAAAAGCATCTGTGCCTTATATGATTGAAGAGAGCAAATGAAATTGCCTTTAATTTTTATTTGTTCTCTTTGGTGCCTACATGCAGTTTGTTTTGGTTTGGTTTTTTTATATCATAACTAGGCAGGAACTTAGAAGGACATCTAGGGCCTAATCCAAGTTCTACTAAAATTAGTTATTCCACATATTCTTCCAATCCAGGATAAATGTATTTTAAGTAGTAACAGTAGTCAGTGCAAGAAAGCAAACAACCAAAAAGTAATTAAAAAAAAATGCCTCAAAGAAAACCCCAGGCCTTACAGTATGTTAAGCGTAGGGACTGAACTTGTTCTTTGTAATGGCAGATTTCATACTGTTTCTACTAAAAACATAGAAAAAATTATTTTGATATTACAGTAAATGGAGTTAAGCCAAATCCAAGTCAGCCATCCCATAGGAAACTAGGGATAAGTGGTTTAAGTGGAAACGTATCAGTGGAGTGGTTAAGTTCCTGTTCTGGAACAAGAAAGCATTTCAGTGTGAAGGCTGCACGTGGGGTATTACAAACAGATCTCTCAATTTTTTTTTATAGCATTAGGACACAAACCCCTTTAGTACCTGTCTGTATGCTGCTTCTTCCGGAGCAGGGGAATGACCTACTTCAGTCCTGCACTGCTACAGTGTCCCTCGGAGCAAGTGGGCAGTGGTTACAGTTCTGAGAGGTTTGGTGATGCAGCTTCCAGTAGCAGTCACTCAGCTCAGACAACCTCAAAACCAGGACATGGAGCTGCCACTCACCCATTTTTTGACCCGTTGGCTGTAATAATTTGTGGTTTGGGTTTGGGTTTTTTTTTGGTAACAGTTTCTATGGGTTTATGCTTTCACTGGGTTTTATAGCGCAGCTTTTTAATACAGCTTAAAATAAATAGGAAGCACTCTGTAAATGAATGGATCAGCCTTTCTGGAAGTGCTCTCATGATATAATATATGAAAAGAGGAGAGAGCACCTCTCCTGTGAAGAAAGGTTGAGGGAACTGGGCTTGTTTAGCTTGGAGAAGAGAAGGCTCCGGGGAGACCTTATTGCAGCCTTCCAGTTCTTGAAGGGAGCTTATAAACAGGAGGGGGAGCGACTGTTTACAGGGGTTGATAGTGACAGGATGAGGGGGAATGGTTTTAAACTAAGGGAGGGAAGATTTAGGTTGGATATTAGGAGGAAATTTTTCACTCAGAGGGTGGTGAGGCACTGGAACAGGTTGCTTAGAGAAGTTGTGGATGCCCCATCCCTGCCCTGGAGGCATTCAAGGCCAGGCTGAATGGGGCCCTGGGCAGGCTGCTCTAGTGGTTGGCAACCCTGCCCACAGCAGGGGGGTTGAAACTAGATGATCTTTAAGGTCCTTTTCAACCCAGACCATTCTATGATTCTGTGATTCTATGAAATTACTTCAGAATCCCTTTCTGCCCTAAACTCCCTGAATCCTCCCTGTTTGCAAATGCAGAATGTCTGCTGGCTGCAGGCACTAGGGGGCAACATTATTTCGTAAACAGTAGTATTGGTTTATTAAGAATGTATTTCCATCCTGAAGGAGGAAGGAGGCACATCTTCACGTTTTACATAGCATTTAAAGTTGTTTGAAGTAACAATAGCAGTAATTTGTGATAATGCAGACTGCATAATTTTTACGTTCATGCACCACAAAGAGGGTTCTTTTTTCTAAAACTGTAGATTTATTTCCTCCTAAGCAAAATTGTATTTTATGTCCATTACAGTAATATGGCATTCTAAAAATATCTGCTATGTAGGAGGCAGGATGCACCCACAGGTAATTATGGTTATTTCCACAGATATGAGACCAGAAACAGTTACTCACAGGAGTGAGTGATTACAGTCTTTATCTTAAGAGGATGGAACATGTTTGTTTAATGTACATTTCATTCATTACAGTTATTTAAAAAGATGTGTCTCATTGAATAAGCAAGAGGGAGCAAATGAAAGAAAAAGAAGTGCTCTCACTTATTATTTTTCTATTTTTTCAGTTATTTTCTTGATGTTTAGAGTCTTTGCTAAGTTTGCTAAGCTTCAACTTTGGGAAAAAAAAAAAAAAAAAAAGCCTTGGCAGGTTTTTGTTGAACACAAAAAATGAAAACGTCTCTGTGCGTAAATGCATTTTGTACTCCTGTCCTTCACAGCTGCAATGGTACACATTCACTTCTGAGAAGGTAGGCGACATGTTCTAGTGTGAATATGAACTGAACTCTGAATTGCTTTGTCACAGCAGCAAAAAGAAAACCAACCAAACACAACTTGCAATTTACTGTTAACTGCATGACAAGATGGTGTGTATATTCTGTCACAGATCCAACCTTGGATATGACTGATGTCATCTGTGTTGAATTATTGAAAACGTCTGCTGGCTTGGGATTCAGTCTTGATGGTGGAAAAGCTTCCATTGCTGGAGACAGGCCCTTGCTTGTGAAAAGAATATTTAAAGGTACTACAAGCATGCAGTGGATATTATCCCAGTTTTCCTTTTGTGCCTTGTACAGACATTTTAATTCTTGCACTCAATTTTTTTTGAAGCAAGGGTGGTTTTTGTGGCTTTCATTTATTTCCACATACACACAAAGTGGTCATTAAAAAAAAACACTCCCAGAATGGCAAAGGATTGTATCTGCTAGTAAATGTTTGTGGAGCAATCTTATTTACTAGATATGGTTCCTTCCTGGGCTTGTCCACTATTCTAGACACTAAATTACAGCAGAAAAAAAAGTTTCAGAAGTTCATGCCTTATCCTCTTCTCTTTTCTAACAGAAGCACAGTGCAGATAGCCAGTGTGGTTGCAAAGCACCATCCTGCATTAAAATTTTACCTTTTTTTTGGTCTTTGGTTTTTTTTTGTTAGATGTCAGTATTAGCTTTCACCAAGAATATGGGATGTTTGTATTCAAAACCTGCCACTCTTGTATCCTTTGTTTGTCAGTAGGTAGTTAAACTTTTATGAACCATATCCAGAAAGGAAACGAATCCTAGAACTATGTTGTGATTTTAGTATGTCTTAGTCTGGGATTCAGTTTAGCAAAAAATATAGCACTTTCTAAAAGAAGCTGAAACTCTCAGTGAAGTTGCAGGTGCACAGCATTTTTACAGAATTTCTTTTCAGTGGTTTATTCTTTCATCAAGGAAAAAAAATCAGACTGATGTTTCCTGAATTGCTTATCAGTTTCTGCATGTGTGTTTGTTTTCCTTTCTTTGGAAAGTGATTCTGAGGGTAAAGGGCGTGTTTAATTTTTGAGCTCATTAATTTATATCCTTAGATACAGTTCTTTTCCCTCTTCTTTCCCCGTGATGGCTGATGTTAGTTAAACTGTCATTACAGAAAACATACTTTCATCAGCAGTGAAGGGTATGCCCCTCCCTAAGGAGCTGGTTTTGTGTCTGGTGTGTTTGTCCTAAATTGGCTACCCGTGTTTGGTTTGTTCATCGCTGTTACCCAAGTTTTACAATGTACTGCATTATCTGCTTATTACTGTGTTAAAATTCTGTTTGAGAAAATACATCCATGCCACATACAACCAGGTTTTCTTACAGCTACAGCGATAACGTACAGCGTATTTCATGCGCTCATGCTGCTTTCTTCAAAAACAGACATTTTTTTCCTGAGAACAGGGATTTATTTTGGTTAAAATAACATTTCCTGTGAGATGCAGCATGGGGTATATTGCTACATGGAGATGAACATAAGTGACTTGTATAGAAATTGCCACTGTTGGAAAAAATGGTTTATTTGCTGATCATCACAGTTGAAAGTAAATTTTTGTGGGTTTGCTTTCTTTTTTCCGCACTGACTTTTTTCCCCTTTTGCTCCTAGGTGGTGCTGCGGAGCAATCTGGAAACATAGAAACTGGAGATGAAATTCTTGCTGTTAGTGGAAAATCCTTACTTGGCCTCATGCATTACGATGCCTGGAACATTATTAAATCTGTGCCAGAGGGTCCTGTTCAGTTACTAATCAGAAAACATAGAACTTCAGTGTGATGGAAGCACTACATCTAATCACACTTGCTAAGACAAAACATTTAAAACTGACTAGAAGCTGTCTTTGTTTCTAAAGCCACACAGAAGTGTCTTAATGCTCTACAGAAAGGTGCTAAGAGCCTTGGAGAACCACTGAGCAAGCATGTGAGGAACATCATAAAATCTCACCTAATTATTGGGGATGAAGGAAGCCAAATGTTAGAGACATTTTTGTATTAATGTGGCAGTTTTAATGGACCTTCAAGAGCTCTCCTGGGTTTCCTTTAAAGTATTTTGACTGAGATAAATAACACTGTGCCTGTCCCTGATATTTTTAGTATCTGCAGAGTGTTGGGAGTATAACTTGTTGGTTGCCATCCTGTTGACAAGGGTGGGTATTTAGACTGTACTATATTACTTACCTGTAATAAGACTTCAGGACACCTACTAATGGTCTGGTCCTTTCTTGTTATAATAAGAGAATGTCTGGAACAATCTCACTTTATTCTTCTAAGTGCAGTTTTACTAACAATGCATGACAAAATAATACAATTTTGCACAACTTTTATGGCTAAAACATGAGAATTTTATTGCAAAGCTGAAAAATCCTCTTAAAACTGATGAACTAACTCAGCATCCACCGCAACTGAATCTGCTCTTAGATGTAGTTTGTGTCTGAAAGCACTTGGCATTAATGCAGTAGAAATCTGTGAGTAAGAAAATCATGTCCAAATAGCAGGTGATTGTCCACCATGGTGCAGACTGAGTTGCTAGTTGTGGTTAAAATGGCAGTGATAAAAATTGGCATCTGACTTTTCAAATTTAGGCTTCTAAAGTTAGGGACCTTTAAAATATATATATTTTTTTAAAAGAGGAGTAATTTCAGGTGCTGAGCATGTGCATATCCCACAGACCAGCAATCGCTGAGTATGTCTGAAAGCCGGGCTGCTTTTAATTGGCTGCAAGAGGTTTAAGGCTGCCCAACTTGAAACACTCATGCTGCAAAGTGGTGGTCTAAGGATGGGCATTATAACAGATTAAATGTCAACTGGCCATATTTGTGGTGGCTTTAAATGATTCTTTTTTGTTTTCTCCTGTCCACTGTTTATTTTTGCTTATGTGAGATTGGGTGAGGATGTGTGTAGAAGATATAAGTGCACCCAGCTGCATCAGGAACAGGCTGATGCTGAGGGTTCTGGATGGTGAAACTGAAAACTGTTTGTGTAGATGGGAGAAACCATAGTGTTAGATACAGCAAAACTGAAAGGATTGCAATGCCACGGGTGCTTCATTTGGATTTTCTCACCTCTAGTCACAGAAGAGGTATCAGCAGTGAGCCATACTGCTGAGTATTATTTATAGCCAGCTGTGTTGGGAGGAGAGTGTATGGGTGCAAGAGATTAGGCTCTTATTTCTTTTTCTGCATCGGGGATAGCTAAACAACATAGAAGAGATACAGGAGGAAATAGGCGAGTGTCCTTATCAGCTGAGAACAAGTTGTTTGTTCCAGAGTGCTCAGGTTGTTTGTCACATTAGGCTAGAGACCACTCACAGCCAACATGCCCAGGGCGGAGCCGGTCCAAATCTGAAGTGCTGCCTACATTTATAGTGAGCCAAGACACTGCGTAGCTGTTACAAAAAGGTCTGGGCTCCTCGCTTGGCCCTACCCCAAGATCATACTGTAGTTAAGTTTGTTTACATTTATTCAACTGTGCTTGAACAGTTGCTTCCAGGGTAGTGGAGCACTCACTTTGGTTCATTTCTGTGACAGCTTCATTAGACTGCAACTCATAATTTGCAGAGGAAAATTCAGTTCTGCGAGTCAACCCAAGACCAGGCAAGCAGAAAAGCTGTGCAATGTTTGCCTAAAAATTAATAGATTTAATTCTTTTTCAGTGATGTGTTAGCATGTGAATCCAGGGAGAGATGCAGCTTTGGGTTACAGGAAAGGCAATATGGACGTAGTCCAACAGCTGCTTTACCTGCAGGATTTCTGTTGAAACTAATTCAGATTCAGTGCTGTGAAGTGATTGTGGAGTTGGGTGCCCTATGATCCCAAAGCTCATCTGCTCTGTTGGGACCGGTCCTTGTCTCCGGTCACCTCCATGGTGGGAGAGGCTTCAGGAGGATGCAATGCTTGGGGTCAGAGGACCACACTCAGAGTGCAGGCCTGTACTGGGATAAAAGAGATTACCCCTGCATCTTTGCTGAAAAACAGGGAGAAGACATTTGGCAGTGACAGCTGAATGGGTGAGGCCTTGTTCAGGAATGACCAAAATCTGACTTATAGGGTGTATAATAGATACATAAAATGCATGTGGAATTTAATACAGAGTAGTGAATACATACCTGTATCATATAATACATACAAGTGCAGTACTGACTTTTTGCTACTTTCATGTGGTAAATCACGATTGTGTTTTAGGAAATGGCTTTTTTTTTCAGTCCATATTTTAAAATTTTGGAGGTTTCAACGCAGGGAGATGTATGTCTCCCTCACTCCTAGACTGGTGTGAGCTCAAAGGTGAAGTCCTCATTTTGTAAATTAAACTTAATTTGAGGTGTCTTAAGATGAGAAATGGTGAATATTTTCAGATGCTTATTTGCAAGTACTGTTCATTGTGAGTGATTTAGAAGGCTTTCATTTTTCAGTAATCAAATATTGTTCAGTATTTTATTTTACATGCACGTAGATATGTGTTTGCTGAGTAACGGCAGAGATGGGGATATTTATGTGTGATTCAGTAGTGGCTATAAGTTAAAAGATAAGTTTAATGTTTTAAGTCTGATAGTTACTGTAGGTAGAATGATACACTTCTCTACGAACATTACAGCAAGAAAAAGAATAGCATTTAACCCTGATTGTTTTTGTTCCTGAAAATACTTTTCTTTTTGTAAAAGAACAAGAAACATCCTCACTGATGCTACCAATGTTGATACGATTACAGTAGCATTTCCTGACATCTCTATTGGGGTGACATTCCCTATGAAAGCCCAGGATTTATGCAATATGGGTCTGCTTTATTACAAACAGCGTGGGTAGACCAAACAGATGTAGTGAACCTTTGGTTACGCACCTGGCAAAGTAAATGTTATTTTTCTGAGAGCACCAAAATGACAGAGGGCGTTGCATTAGTTCATCAGTATTCAGTAGGTTCACAAGCGTTTTTGGCCTTGCTGTTTGCTTATCAGTTCCCACAGTGATTTTTGGCCATGCTGGAGGGTTGGCCAAGCTCTAGGAGAGTGGTGACTCCAGAGACTAGCAGCCGCATCTTGGAAGACCACAAAATCAGGATGAAATTACAGACGTGGTCCACAACTCTTCACCAGGGACCTGAAGGCATTCCAGATAAGGTGAATTGGCTCCTAGATGGAGAAGGCCTAGTGGAGGGCTTTGCTGCTTCTAGGTTTTGCTGCTTCTAGGCCTGTGGCAGCTCAGGGTGCACGTCCTGGATATGGGAGTGGGCTCTGGTGCGATGCTGCCATTGCGTATCCTGCAGCTTCCTGTATTTGGAAGCTTTTTCCAGCTTCTGTGGGGACTGCATCTGTATTAAAAACTGTGAGATCAAACCTAAATTAGGGAGGGAGCAATATCTGATAATTTTCTTGCTAAAAAAAAATTATATGAGGGCAGATAAGTATTAAGTAACTGTTGAGTGATTCATGTTTTCTGATGACCCTCATGTAAAATTAACCCTAGTTAATGTTAGGCAGTGGTTCTTGTCAAAATCTGAAGGAACTGTTCCCAAATGGGAATGTTTACCTGCTTCTATGTTTAGGGTATGTAAATGTACAAGTGGAAATATTGATGAGGAGTAGACTAGATAATGTGAGAAATGGGGATAGCACTCTAGGGTAGCTTTTGTGTATTAGGCTGATACACTTATTGTACGATACTGTATATTTACACTTTTATTTATATGAATAAAACTTCTTTTAATGAAAACTGTTTAAAATGCCTTGTATATTATAAAAAGCGAGTGCAATAATGAAATAGATTGTACATTTTTCAATTTGCTGTCTGTTATGTAAATCTGTATTGCCATAAACTGTTTTGTTTGGGTTTTTTAGTGGTTTTGAAAATAAATGGTATACTTCGTAGTCCTCCAGATATTTATTTCTGCTACGCTAAAGTCTGTCTGGTCCATGGTTGGAATTGGCATCACAGGAACAAGGTTGTCAGGGAGAGCACAGTCAAAGACTGAGTGTTAACCTTGTCCAGATGTGCATCTGAGCTGTTAAATACCATCTAATCTGTGAAATATCTAAGCTGGTAAAATACTGCTCTTTAAGAACTGTCATGCAGTATGAAGAGGATTAAAGCCTTTAAGAAGTGTTAGGTGTTTCATGGGCCTGCTTTGGTGTCATGGAAACTGTGCCTTGTTTTTTCCTGCCCCTTTGCAAGGAAAATGCAGATGGTGAAGGGGAAATGTAGAGTTTTCATTAAGAGCAGCAGTCTCTGAAGCACGTTGCCTATCAGCTGTACCTCCTGGGCTATAAGGGTACAGGTTGTGTATGTATGGAATACGTGTAGAGCTAGTCCTAGGCAGGTATTTGTTGTTGTCTTCCACCTACTCTGGAGATAAACTCCCCGTCCAAACCCCAGCAAGCTGACAGAACTGGCTGGGCTGGAGGTAACCTCTCTGTGGATGGAGTGCAGTTGGAATGGCGCTCACTGTGGGAGGTAGACACCATAACCTCCAAATTGTGAAAGTTTGCATCAAATTCTCTACCTTTTTACAGACACAGCTGGCTTCACTGTCACTGCATGGCAGCTTGAAGGAAGCCTGCCTCCCAGAAAGATAAAGCAGCCCAGAAAGCTCGAGACACCCTTCTCTCAGCTACTCTGACATGGGGAATGCCAGAGGTGCCCAAAATCCCACACTGCCTGGCACTGCATGGACACATCAGATAGTTGCTGCAGGACAGGCTGAGCTGGAGGAAGGAGCTCGTGAGTTAAGTGTTTATATCTATATTGCAAGACCATGTGCATTGCTCCATGTTTGAGTGTTGGGTTGGGCACTCCCAGCAGCGGTGTGGCTGGAAACTCCTACCCAGCTCGCAGCATGGCACAGTCCCTCACTCTCCTCTGTGCACACGTGGCCTGTGTCTCTCCTGCCATGCCATGCAAATCCTTCACTGTTTACTCTGGTGCACAGTGCTGCCCAAAAGGGCCAGGTGGGCTTTTCGGCAAGGGGAAGAAGGCATTTGCTTGCTTGTGACAGTGGCCCATAGCACATTTACCTCGTCCCTGGGCTTGTGCCCTAAAAGCCGCTGTGTTTGCTTTCGGTTTCTTTTTCTGGGTGCCATGCGTGAGGGTGCAAGTGAGCCAGAGTCACGTGAGGAGGGAAAAGCCCCGGCACTTCTGCTGAATCACCCCATGGGAAGGGCTGGTGTGTTGGGCTCTGGGTCTGCCCCGCGGCCACTGGAGCCTTTTCTTGGGCCAGAGGAAAAAAGGAACTTCATGGTATCCCAGTCCCCTGTCTGCATTGGGACCCCTTTTCCCCACCTCCCTCTCCCTTGCAAACAGAGTGTGCTGGTTTGGCTGGGATAGAGTTAATCTTCATAATAGCTGGCATGGGGTTATATTTTGGATTTGTGCTAAAAACAGTGTTGATAATGCAGGGATGTTTTAGTTACTGCTGAGCAGTGCTTGTCAGTCAAGGCCTTTTCTGCTTCTTACCCCACCTCACCAGTGAGTAGTCTGGGGGTGCTCAAGAAGTTGGGAGGGGACACAGCTGGGACAGCTGACCCCAGCTGACCGAAGGGCTATTCCACACCATATGGCATCATGCTCAGCATATAAAGTTGGGGGAAGAAGAAGGAGGAAGAGTGGGATGTTCAGAGTGATGGCGTTTGTCTTCCCAAGTCATGGTTACGCGGGATGGAGCCCTGCTTTACCGGAGATGGCTGAACGCCTGCCTGACAATGGGCAACCCACAAGTTTTCTCACTTTTAGTCTTCTGATTGTCTCTCCCATCTCACTGGGAGAGAGCAGCTCTGTAGTGTTTAATTGCTGTCTGGGGTTAAACCATGAGAATGAGGGATGCTATGGAGCCTGTGTTGTTGCGCAGATGGGATTATACAAGGCATAAAATCAGTAACGTGAGATGGGGATGGATAGGGAGGTGTGGGGGTGGCACAAGAGCCCCCTCAAGCTCACTGCAGCACATCTGTCACTGGCTGGAGCCTGGCTTCTCCCCATGGGCTGTATAGGGAAAAGCAAAAAGACTTTTTAGCCATGAAGATCTCTGCTTTCCCCTCTCCCCTGCTGTCCTCAGTGCTGCGGAAGCCTGGCCCTTCTTTCACTGACTCCCCTGTATCCATCCTCCTGTCTGTCTTTTTCCCACTTTCTTCTAACACACAGCATGAGCTGTGGCTCAACAGGGCTCAAGCCTCAGAGCTGCCTGGCTCTTGTAAGATCAATCTTGAACGTTTTTAATTAAAATATTAATTGCCTCAGACAGTGGCTAAGTAAAGAGGAATGCAAAAGAGAAAATTCACAATGGACTTAATCCACAAATAGATTAGTACGTGTGGCTTCATTTATCCACAACACATGTGAAGTGAAAGAAAATTGCATCTAAGTTGCATCTAACTCGGATGTGTTTCAGGGAGCAGGCCTTTTCTGAAGGCCTTCAGGCACAGGCAAATGGGGAACTTGGCACAAAAGGCAAGAGAAGTTTGCAGTTTCGGGCATGGCTTTTTTTAATTCCCATATCGCTAACATATAGAACTCAGATCTAAATGAGATAAGCAGAGACACCTACTTCATTGTTTGCAATCAGGTTTATCAATCTACCTGAAAAGTTCTGGTTTGTTTATTATTTCTTACATCTTTGCCACTTTCCTGTTCCTTGTTAGCATCACTTAATGCAAGTTACGTCCAAATAAGGTCCACGTGTCTCTGGTGTGGCTGTTCATGGCTCCAAAACCTCATCTATATTTCCAGGAATGTGTCAAAACTGCCACTTCATCACACTTGATGAAAGGCTGATGGTCACTGCCTCTGTCCCCAAGCGAGGGTGGTGGGAAGGAGAGCCCCTGTGGAGGAGGCTCTCCATGGCCCTCCCTGGAGCCGGTGGCCAAGCAGGAGCAGCGGGTGTGGTGGCTGGGCATGTTGCCCATGCACACAGGGAAGTGATGCCGCAGGGCAGCATGTGACTGCGATTACAAGGGGAAGCAAAACCTCCCCAGGCCATGGTCCTGAGCTGCACTTCCTGGTGCCCAGGACCACGTGGGCTTAGCCCCAGCGCTGGCCATTGCTGCAATGCCACCCTGCTGCCTCTGTGTTGCCAGCCTCTTACCCTCCCCTTGTCCTGGGCTGGGAGACTTTAAGCTTTGGTCCAGCGCTTTGGTGCCTTTTTTTTTCTTTTTTCTTTCCTGAGCAATGTTGGGTCATATAAGCGCTCTCACAGCACCTCCACCCTGTGACCAGCAGTCCTGTCTCAGCAGGTGCCTGGAAAGCAAGTGACACTGACCAGACTGATCCCTGGTGCTTCTGGTAAAGGAGATTGTGGTTTTTGTCCTTGTCTGGGAGTATGGCTGAAACTGGACTGTCATCACCGGCTGTTAGCAAAAGCACATTTCGGACTTTGCCTTTATGGAAGAAATCGGCCAGGTCTTGCTCTTTCCATGTAATTGTGTTCCTCAAAGCACATGACTCAGCTAAAAGACTTCACAAATTGTTGATAATTGCAATAATTTATGAAACTTTTCCTTTTAAAAATACAAAATCCCCCTCATTTAAACAATCATAAGAAGTAACTTTTGATGCAAATAAACATCCTTCCCCAAAACATGCAGTGTATAAAGCTGTGACTAGAAGGATGTTTTCCAGTGGTCAAGGTATTTTCTGAAGTTAGATAATACTAAAACCAGACCCTTTTTGCTTTTCCATTGATAGTCCCGTACGTGCTAGCCTCACTTTGACATGCAGCTGAATCAGTCTGATACTGTTGCACTGAGCAAACAAGTTACTGAAGCTGTAGTACTTTGAATTTTTCCCTACCTAGAAAAGCCACTTCCTTGACATGCTGTAGACACTGTGGTGATGCTGGGGAAAGCCCAGCTGCTGTTGGCAAAAATTGCCTCCCTAATTCCTGATCCTAGGCAGGTGGGACCTGGATGTGGTCTTGTGCATTTGTCACAGCTTGGTCACATCCCTTTTGGGAGCGTGAAGGGGAAGGTGCAAGCAGAAATCTGCCCTTGCTTGCTGCCTCACAGCTGGTGGCTAAGGTGGCTGGGATCCTGGGTCAGATCCTGGAGCTGAGGGTGCAAACATGGTACCTGGATCTGGGCAGAGCATGCTCATGCAGGCAGAACCCCACAGGCACAAAAGCCTGGTGGTGGGTGTCATACCAGGGCTGTCCCCTGCTCTGAGCCCTAAAGTGGGCACTGCAGCGGTGTCACTGTGGGCACCACCTCCAAGGCCTCTTCACTGGCCTTATTTGGTGCTGATGAAGGTAACTGGTTTTTCTGAAGTTTGTGAGCTGGCCTGTCCCCTGCAGAAAGGTGCTTTGGCCCTTCGAGCAGTGGCAGTGGCACAGAGGAGCTAAGCCAAGTGGTGCTCCCACCTCCTTTCGTGACACCAAAGCCAAATGACACCAAAGTAAGATGAGAGGGCTGAAATAGTTTTATTTGAGGTCACTACCATTTCATGGGGCATCTCCTGTTGCTAAAGGAGTGATACCTACCTCCCGCTTTCGCTTTCGGAAGGCTTGCAGACTGGTGAGATTTGCATTTCAAAGAGACCACGTGTGAGAAGGGTGGGCAGCCTTGGCATGGCCAGTTTCTTGAGCCATAATCCAGACAATATAGTGACACACTTGGGTAAAGACCCTTGTTTACAGCTGTAACAGCTTTTGGGACTATTGGTCACTGACAGTCCTGCCATCAGACAGTCACCTACTTCATGGAAAACCCTGCCAGAATGACAGACATCATATCCCCAGCCCTTCCTGTCTGGCCACCTTTCACATCTACAGATGCGCATCATGCCCTTGCACTCTCTCATAGTGACGGGAGGAAAATGACAAAATTAGTCCCTTCCAGCAGCGTGTGCTAAAAATAATGAGCAGCGTATGAGACATTGTTTTTCAGATGCCTTAAAAAAACACCCCGTGGAGGGAAAGGGGAGGAGGGAGGTGTTGTCTGTTGTCTAGCAATTTGTTTGGGAAATACCACTTGTGCATCCAGTCTCAGGTGTGAGAGCGTGAGCTGGCTGAGGGCACCAGGCTGGTTTTCGCCTGGGCGAGCACAGTGCGAACGTGACTGGGGCTGCACTTGTTGATCTGGCAGGTGCCCACGGGCTGTGGTTAATGGAGAGTGCTACGGGGCGGCAACTCCAGCAGTTTGCTTCGGCAGGTGGGTTTGGTTTGTTTTTTTGATATCAGGTGCTTGTAGGTGAGTCAGGCGCCTTCAGACAGTGATGCTGTGCCACAGTGACGGAATTTTTTTTCCCTGCCCTTTTGGAGGAGCAGGTCACAAGCATCGTGCTCTGGTGGTGACCTGGCTGGAGAGGGGCTGGGCTCCAGTGGGCAGTGGGTGAGGGTGTCTGAATGTTTTCACAGGGATGATGAGTCTTACAAGTGTAATGTGCTGGTGGATCTTTGCAAAAATGCACTGTGCAGCACCTGTGGTAGCACTTGGTACCAGGCTGACAGGCCTTCTCAGGACCACTTTGCTGATGCCCCCTGAAGTAAAGCTCTTCCAAGCCTCTCCTGGTGGCTAACTGGGAAAGGACAGGGAATTGCTCCCCTTTGTGTTTTGTTTTTCATTTACTAGAAACCACAGCCTTTATCAAGGAAGGTCTTAGTCCTCGCACTGGGAACACATGCCCCAGGCGTGCTGCTCCCTGCCCGTGAAGCTGGGGAGAAGCAGCATGATGAGTCAGGGGATGCTGAGTGCATGGCATAGCAGGTTAGGATCTTGGGCGCTACCCTCCACAGAAACATCTTTGGGTCCCAGCTTTAGGAAGAACAAGCTCTGCAGTATCCCTTTGCTACTCCCTTATGGTAAGCAGTATCACTTCCCCCTTTTCCAAAATTCCAGACTCAAACTTTGGAGGAAGTAAAACTCTGACCTTGGTGAAATACTGTATTCCTTTCTGCCTGCATCCCAGACAAAACTGTTAACTTGGATGTCTGTCCTTCACTGATCCCTAGGAACTGTCTTCCTCAGAGCTGCAACACCTCTGGTAGAGGTAATGGAGTCCCTGACACCACCCAACTATTCTGCACGCAGTAGTTACTAGAAAATATTAGAACAGGTGTCTCGGTTTCCCATTTTAAAGTTCAAGGATATGGCTATGTCTTGTTCCTCCGAGAGGCAGAAGTAAACGCCTCATCTCCCAGTGCGGACCTACTGGCACTCTGCTGTTGCCTCAGCGTGTGCCTGCTGACCTGGAAGTATGGAAGGAATTTGTATAATAAGATCATGCATTCAGAATCTGAAAAAAAACCCCCAGAGTTATGACGATGACTCATTTTTTTCACTAACATTTTGTATTTATTATCTCAGCAAGAATTCAAGAAATACATGCTTGGGGCATACACCACAACATCTGGCCTGCATCCAGAACAGGCCTTAAGAAAAACAAAATCTTGTTGATAACAGTCATATATCAGATCCTTTGGAGAAATAACAAAAGGACTCCTAGGGAGGACATCAGTAAGCACTTGCTCATATACTGGCACTGACCGCTTGGATCTACGTCTTTTTCCTGGGCTCACAGTGAATGCTAGCACTCTTGACAATCCCCAGAGAAACATAAAAACATTTATTGAAAAGCAAATAGTCTATGCAGGTCTAGACAGGCAAATACTGCACTAATATTAATGCGGATATCCCCATGACAATACATGTATGGCAATACCTTTTTTTGATAACATTCATGTGTATTACAACCTGAAGAATCAGGCAGGATCTGTGAAGCCCGCACCTCATTTCCTATTGAATTTCAAAGCAGCGTACATGGAGCAGAACACTTTTATTCAAATACATTTCAGCTACTAATGTGAGTACTAACGCTGAATTTTCCTGAGAGTCACAGACAGGAATGATCATTATTTAGTGTCCTTGAAGAAGACTCTGGGACTCCACCAAGCCCAGGACATACAGCAGGAGCCCTTCTGTTGAAGTCGGGCCTGCCTTTGTGAACAGCTTTGCCGAGTTGGATGTGGCACTAGCTGGGAGCCAGGTTTTAGCCAAACAGAAACTCTATGCATTTGCTTTTTAATAACTGAGAAACCAACCTCTGTACATATCAGCAAAACATGTTACTTTGCAGTACTAAGACAAATAATGACTATACTTGAAACATTACGTTCTCACTGAAAAGGTATTATCTGGCTTAGAGGAGGAGGGAACCGTGCACGTGGCTCAAGCCAACGGCAAAGCTCCCAGTAACTCCACTGGATGGGGTTAAGTCCTCCATGCAGAAAGCATGCAAAGTCAGTCAGTTTCTGCTTAGCAAAATCAGTAACAAGTAACAGCCATAGATGGTTGTGACAGAGTGACCAGAGCTATGTAATGACAATTTTGCAAAGGCAAATTCAGAAGAGCTAACAAAAAAATTGATTAAAAATACAAACAAGAATTCACTACAAAGCAGGAAAAAATGTAATTCAAACAGGCCCAGAATTCAGACCATGCAACTATACAGCCTTATACGATGCAAAGGTAGTTATGTACAAGGTTCATTAAGAGAAGGAGTTCTGACCATTGACCTAAGACAAACCATGATCAGCTTCAGCCATTTTCTTGCTAGCTTGCACCCATGAAAAAATGCTATTTAGGATCATGAATAGACTAGCAGAGTTACTGTTTGCCTTGACAGCAATAAGCACGCTTAATTCAGCTCCTCTGAAGCCAAACAAGAGTAAGAACCCCTCAGTGAGACAGGCATAATGCATCATCATCCACTAGGTGGGCTACAGTAGCTTCATCGTCCTGTAACTGAAATGAGGTTGCCATGAAATGGAATGGAAATGAAGTACAAGGGAAGAGCCTTCACTTGTAAGTGTTGTTAAACATTCAAGGCTACTTTCCTGTACTGACTGTAACATTCAATTTTATTGATATTATTTCTTCAAAGAGAGGTAGTTGCTTTCTTTGAATAAATAACATTGTCAAGAAAACCTGAGATTCAACTTGGATTCAACTTCAAGGTCTACTTTCACTGAAGAGTTGTTCTTTTACTTATAAAGACACAGCAATATTGTACTATTCTCAAAATTCTTTGTTATATTGAAAGAATTCTTCCACCACACATACCTCAATATCTGTATTTATGCAATATATATTTATATATATGTCTTATATACTCCTGTACTAAAGTATGCTCCCCTCTCTGATGCATGATGTATTTCCTTTATTATCAGAAAACATTATGCTTTCTTCTAGTTAAAAAAATGTATTTTTATGTTGTTTTATGTCGTGTTTTGAACATCTTTTCATATTACATTTTGAGCCTAAATAAGTAGTATTCAATTAATAGTTCTGTGAAATAATCATGTCATTCACATGGGGAGCATGTATTTATATTTTTATATGTATTTTATATATATATATAG
>NW_010146802.1:0-10870 GCF_000699245.1 Pterocles gutturalis
GTGAAACTCTGCAGCGGGAGTAATATGTCTCCCGGGGGGGCTGGGGGAGCGCACGGCTCCGCTGAGAGCCCCTGGAGAGATGCAGCCCCTGGAGAAGCTCATGTTTCGTGGGAAGTGGGATGGTAATCCTTTGCTTTTCCCGGGAGGATTTCTAGGATTTTCCAAGTTGCGAACACTCTGGAATCGCCCCTCACCTGTGCTTTCCCGGGGGGTGTTAACGGGAGAGGATACAATGAGGCAGAAACGCCGAGGAAAAGCTTTGTGCGAGCCTGTCATTAAAATGCTGAGTTAAAGCTGTGCTTGTATCCTTAATTCCCCACTTTTTGAATTTGTGATGTTAATAACGTTCTCACATTTTATTTTCTCTGTGTGATTGTTTAGAAGCTGGAAGGACCTATAGCAAGGTCTGTCTGCTGGGGAAAAGGACACGCATCCATTTGTTTGCCCTTGGCCACAACTCTTCAAAGTTACCCAGAACTGGTGCAAAACTCAAAAGGGGAAAATAAGTAAGTGTGCACATACCAGCTGTCCCTTCCAGGTCATGCACCACGCTTCCAAACCTGAAAGCCAGGCCTCATTCTGAGCAGTCTTATGCATGACCGAACCCCTTCCAGCAAGGAATTCAGTTGTCAGATGTGCATGTGCCCTATTTTGCTGCTAATCGGGACTGAGAAGTGACACAGGAAAACAAAGAGCCTGCTCTCCGTCCCTGCGCTGCCCTAACGTGTGCTCTGCTGGTACAGCCCGCAGACTTCTGCTGCTGCCTGCATTGCTCTCTCATCTCACATTTCTCAAGCCATAAGTGTACCAAGATGATCTGTGATGCAGGAGAGCCAGCAGGCTCGGGGAGCCCACGTGTGTTAGCTGGGGATGGAGCTCAGCCTAACATCCCCTGGTGCTAGCAGAGCTGATCAGCCAGGCTTAGCTCACAGACCTCAAAAGAGGGGTGACAGGGGTACGTCCCCTGCCCTTACATCTGTCCCAGATGAAGTAGGGAAGCCTGTCCTTCCCCACCCTGCATCCCCATCACTCCCTTCCTCCAGCCCAGATCTCTCATAGGGCTGTTTGGTAAAATCCCCATCACCCAAGCAGTACAGCCACCTCCAGGCAAGGGAACCGGAATGCTTTGTCCAAGGTCACGTAGCACAGCAGTGAGTCAGCTCTGTCCCCTGTGCCCCAGGCACCTCTGGTCTCCATGGGAGGCAGAGGGGATTGCCGGTGCTCAGAAAGCCAGCGGAGGTACCTGAGCCCCTTCCCAGGAGCGGGCAGAGCCTGTTATCCTAGGTGTGAGGGGCAAATGCAGAAGTGGACTCATGAAATTCAAATTACCTGCTGCTTCCAGCCCTTATTTTCTTCCATGTTACTTTCACATTTGAACTTTAATACTTAATTTTCATGCTTAGTGCTGTGCTCATCCCTTGTGTTCCAGCAGCAGTAACTGCCTTACATCTGCTTTCACTGGCTCTGTAACCCCAATGTGTCACTTTTAGGGCCACGGCCCACTTTTTACTGTACCTTGGCCAGAAAATCTGGATCAGTGATCAGGCTAAATTCCCCCAAAGAATAAATGCTCAGGAGGCCCACAAACCCTGAGGAGCAGCAGCATGGCTGGCGGGGAAGGGTTTACATCTCGTCTGCATGCCAGCTGATAGTTGTGTCACACGTGTGAGCTCACAGCGCAGGGAGAGTCTTGTTCACAGCTGAGAGCTGGGTGTGACATTTTCATCACCATTGTTGTGCAGGATGTGTTATGTGACAGCCCTGCTAAGATAGAATTCATCTGGGGTCCATGTGAGTGTCACATGAGCTGTGGCTGCCCTGAATAGATCTTACAGAACTACTCATGCCTCATGGAAAAACTTTTGAAAAACATTATTTTGAAAAACAACTTTGCTATCAAGATTTACGAGACAACAGATTTCCAAGGGCCATTTTCTGTTTACTTACAGACACTGCAACACTAACACACATGTGAGCTGTTCCGGTCGTAATCCTAATGCCATACTCATGTCTGGGCCACTGTGTTTCCAAAATTGTTCTTGCTGGTAATTAACAAAACCTGCAAACCTCAGCAAGAACTTTCTCTTAAGACCTTCCCTTCGGTTTTCCTCCGTGACCAGCTTCCTACCGTTTTATCTCCCAGTTGCATCCAGTAAGGGCCAGTTGGTCAAACCATTAGTCAGGATAGCCCTAGATCCCAGAAGCTTGCATCACTTGTAAAGGCTCAAATATATCCAAGATTTTTCATTGTCCTCATTCCTGACCCTGCAACTGCCCCACACTGCAAGACAATTTCAGGGTCCTATTAAAGGGAGCCTTTGTCAGCCATTCACAGCACTGAGCCCGTGACCCATGGCAGGGCTGTTCCTGCCCGGAAGAGTCCCTGACACCGGCCCAACAGATAACCAGGTCATTACACCAAACAAAAACCTGCCTTTGCATTTCAGCCATGCAGCATGGCCTCCCTTCCCAGGGAACGGCGGTCCTGCCTTTACAGGGAACTGATGTAATGATTAACAGACCATCTACATCTCCAGCAACTGCAGTTCTAATAGTAATACCCTCCTTTTTGCAAGGGTCCCTAAGCACTTTATAATCATTAATTAATGAAGCTTCACAGGGCACCTGGGGAGCAGCTGAACATTAACCCAGGGCAGGGAGCAGCTCCAGCACATCCCTCGTCCAAGCAAGGCTGGCCGCAGCCACCTCTACCTGCAGAGACTGGTCCAGCCCCATCTCACGTGGGTCAGCATGCTCTTAACAGCCCACAGCCCACAACAGCGCTATAAAACCCCATTCGGGCTGGCTCAGACCTTTAAGCAGAGCCCAGTTCCCTCCTTCTTTTGTTTACAGTCACCGTGGTTTGATGGCCCATCTGTCATCAAGCTCTAATCTGTTGGAACCAGCAGGCTGGTGCTTTCTGCCTCCTTCAGGAGGTGCTCCATGTGCTTTGGGTCCCTCTGCAAACACACAAGAACCGCTAAAATGGTTCTTTCAAATAGGATATCGACGTGCTGTCTTGGTCTCATAAGCATCTCTGAAATTTCATGCTGTGTCCTGGATTTTAAAATGGGTCAAAGCTCCCCCAAGCATCAAATCATTCCCTCAGATTTCATACTAAAACTAGAGAAAACCACTGGTTTACTTGTTTTGGGTTGAAATACCATGTTTAGCTGCTGAGAATGTTGTGGGTTTATGGCAGTTCAGAGCCAGGCGCTCCCACCAGAGAGCATAAAAAAAGACGACAATGATTAAAGCTACAAACAAAAATACAGATTATTTAATACAGCAGAATTTATTTTTAATTTCCAGCTAAACCCCAAACTCTCAGTCCTTGGACATCACAGGCCTTGAGGCTTTGAAAGCCTGAGCATGTGGATCCTGGGAGAAAAGAGACTTTAAACAAGGTCCAGCCTTTCAGACGCTGAGGTTTCCTGTTGGTATACTCACGCTACCAGCATCTCTCAGTAGGAAAGCCATGCATTGCTCTATTTCCCAAGCAGGATGTGTTTTTCACAGTAATCCCACCTAACTTCTATTGGAGAAGAATTTTCTATGTGGCATCCAGGGTTTCTGGACAAGCTGGTACTCTCTGGTAGCAAGGAGGAGCCGGGCTGATGCTGCTCTGAGTCCCAGCTCTGGCAACCGTTTCAACAGACAACCCAACTCCAGCTACCAAGTGACCCCTGTATTTGTAGAAACCCTCCCAAGTGTCAGGACACCAGCAGTTCTGCACAGACCAGACAGCATGGACAGGTGCTGCCGAAGTCGTTCCATCCCAAAAGGTAACACCTTGCATGGGACATCTCCAGCCTCCTGCAGGAGGGTGGCTGGATCCCATCCCACAGCTTGCTCCCCAGAGTGAATCTGTGACCAAGGGATCCTAAGAAGAAAAAAAAGCAACTCACCCCTTACTGGAATCCCCTGTGTCACCTTCCTCTACAATTTATTTCAATAATATCATGCACAGTGGAATATAAAGCTGAAGATCAATCTCATAACCATATTAAGACACTCTGGGGTGTATTTTATAGGGCCATTAATATACCTCTTGGGTGGTTAAAGTCACCCACAGTATGAATTAATGGCTCCATAAAGCATGCTCTGTCACATCCTATGGCTTAAACAACATGCAACAGGCTGGGTATATTGGGATGTTGTTGAGCTTTTTGGGTGGAAGCACAGGGTGACCACCTGGCAGTGGGTACCTCCTCCCAGGGATGCCAGCCTCAGGGTGTCTTACAGATAGTGTGAAACCAACAGGCATTTTAAAAAGGGAGATTCTAAAAAAAATCCTACACAATTAAAAATTGTAGATCCCATTAAGTTCCATTAGCATTTGTGCCCTTGAGTTTATTTAGGTTTTTTTCAGGCATATCTTCCCTGCAGAAGGCATTGCTGTTCCAGGATATGATTGCTGTGGGTGCGGCTTTTTGGCAAGGAGGGAGTCAGGCTGCTCCCAGCCATGTAAAACTCCCGAGAAGTCCAGAGCAGAGGGGAGAGGGTACAGCCTGTTGGTTAGAGTAAAGATCAGATTGGATTTGCAAGGAAAGCTGAGCCTCCCACATGTTTTAACTTTTATCCATTTCAGGCAGATTTTGTAGGAGTGGAGGTCTGGTACACATAGGAACATTTCCAACTACTATTTCCAACAAGGAGGAAAAAAAAAATAAAAAAAAAAAAGAAAAATCTTGACTTTTCTAGTTTTTCTTGACTATTATCTAGTCACAGAAACAAGTTCCTGCCCCTAATCTGATAGATATTGTGTCACATTCCTCCCTAGGAATTTTTCTTTTGCTATTTATTGACTCCACATGAGTTACCAGAGACTTTTCAGTAGACAATAGCTCTGCCCTGCTAAGATAAGCTATCTCAATTCATCTGTCTCAAGTGATAAACCTCCCCCTTTCTGCCTCTGCTGCTCAAAAAGAAAAAGAGCTCACCTCTGGTTTGTGCTGTGAGAGCTCAACTCAACTGCCCAAGGCACCAACGCTCACTTCAGACCCCGAGAGCCTCCTTCTCTCCACCTCCATTACCCTTCTCCTTCCCTCTACAGAGACCCACGTCGCATCCTCCAACTCCACCACCAGCTCTGCTGAGTCTAACAGAGATGCCATTCCCTGTCCTTCCCCTGCTTCCTACGCAGTACCACCCCTCCATCACATGCTCCGTATCTCCTCTCTGTTTTCTTCAGCACTAAAACTTTCTATTCATTCCCCCTAAAAATCCAGAAAACAAGCAGGAGACAGCTAAATCAGGAAAGACTTCTGCTGTAAGTCTTTATGGCAACATAAAGAAGAGGCAAAAATCTGAACCTTTCAAAGATGCTGCATGTTAAGTTGATAGTCCCTTGCGATGGATGTGTATCCAAGGCTGATGGCTAAAATATAGAAAAAAAAGCAGTACGAAAAAGCTTGGAAAACCCTCACCTCTCCCCATAACACAGCCTGGTTCAAGCAGCTTATGCGGAGCTAAGGTGTCAATCTCATTATTTGATTTGAAAATAAAACTAGCCACAAAGGTTCAGCTTCCCAAAACTAACAGGCAAATGGGATTGAATCAGTGCAGTATCTTGTCCACCAGATCCACTATGCAGGTTTTTTTCTCAAAAGTGAAGAACTGAAGCACAGAATATTAATAGCAATGCTGTGTGCAGAACAAACAGCAGAAATCCCTTTCCCCCACAGAAAGTCTGAATGGAGGAAAGATTTCTATAACAGAGAATTGATTCTATCCTTACCAAAAAAAAAAAAAAAAAAAAATTGCCCAGGCACTCTCAATAAGATGAAAAAGAAATAAATAAATAAGTAGCAGTAAGCCACAATGATGGGACAAGCGGAGGGGTTCGGAAGGAGTTCCTCTGGAGCAGTATCACTGCACTCTTCCCTCAACAGCAAAGAGTAGCTGGGAGGTGCCTCTCTGGGTCATAATTATAATTCTGGCAAAAGCCACGACAGACGAGGCAGCAACACCCAGCGTGGCCCTGATCCTGCAGCCATCTGGGGACTGGCTTTACTTTGCTCATCGAAAGTAATTTACAGGCATCAGACAAGCCACATGTGTAAGGCTGAGCACACACATAAATGTTCTCAGAAGCAGAGCCAATTAACACACCACAAGATATCACCCAGTGATTTGGAAGATACACAAACCCTGTCTTGCTTTTTGAAGCACTGAAGCAGAAGAATTCATGGTAGTGTCTGATGCTGTATCTTCACAGAAACGTCCCTGATCAACTTGCTGCTTGCTGGTCCCGCAAGAGCATCTTTATGCTAAAGCAGCATCTACTGCACGTATGAGCTTGGTCCAACAAAAGCAGCATCTTGGATAAGAGGCGCTACCCCTGCAGTGCCATACCCCCTATGGAAAGATTATGATCATCATTACTATTTATATATAATAACAGCCAGAAGCTTTGGCTGGGATAAACGGCTCCCAGGGCTAACCCAGCCAAACATAAAGGAAGATGCTCCTTTTCTCCAAGCGGCTCCAAAGAGGAATTTGGGGGCTGGGAGTAGGTCAGTGGCAGTTGGGATTAGGATTCCTGACTCCCTGCCTGCCGTCCTAATATTAGCTCACATTGTCTCCCAGACTGTCTCGTCATTCTTTCACACGAACCACAGGCCCGAATTAGCATGTCTCGCTGCATAATCTGCCAGCCCATCCTGTGTGCTAAATTAGTCGGGGACTGGGCAAACATCATGGGAACAGCTCTTGTATAGCGTATGTGGGCTAAGTTATTCCTCCTGCATTGTTTGCTCTATATTTTCCTAGCATCATCACAAAAGCATGATGGGCCAGATCCTGGAACTGTTGGTTATACGCTCGTTCGTGCTGCAGCCTGGCATTGCTCTCCAGTGCGGCACAGAGATGAAAGCTGGTTCAGAAATGCTGGGAGCCAGCATTGGGAAGAAATATTAACAAATAAACTCCAGTTGGGTGGCAGATGAACAGACCAAGAAGCGAACAGCAGCACTAGGGCTTGTACGACTGCCAGCCTGTCCTCATGGCACACGCCAGCCTCCTTGGTGTGGCATTTACAAGCTCCCTTCCTTGTTTCGTATTCGGCGATGGGCTGATCATTTTTCAGCTGCCACGTGGGTTTCTTATCTTGCCAGGCCCTCCAGCTGTGAGCTCAGGGCTGTCCATAAAACTATACAGCACCCAGCACAACGGGGCTGTGGGCTGACAGGGTTTCGAGCCCGTGACCACAGTGAGTTTCGGTTGGCTTTGAGTCAAGCTCCTCCTGCTACCAGGGGCTGACGGCATCAATTTCCAGCGGGCTTGTTAGCTGCTCATGGAGCAACCCCCGCCTCTGTAGCAAGGCTTTAATGGGAAGCAGAGAGAGGTGGAGTATAGACTAGAACAGACTATTTCAGCTGGCAGGGACCTACAACCATCACCTAGCCCATGCCCAACCAATTCAGGGCTGACCAAGTTAAATCATATTAGTAAGGGTATTGTCCAAATGCCTCTTAAGCACTGACATGCTCGGGGCATTGACAACCTCTCTAGGAAGCCTGTTCCAGTGTTTGACCACCCTCTTGATAAAGAAATGCTTCCTAATGTCCAGTCCAAACCTCCCCTGGCACAGCTTCAAACCATTCCCTATCCTTAACTGGATATCAGGGAAAAGAGCTCAGAACCCCCATCTCCACTCCTCCTGCTCAGGAAGCTGTAGTGAGCAATGAGTTGCCCCTCAGCCTCCTTTTCTCCAAACTAGATACCATGGCAAAGCCAGTCTTGGCCTGGTGTCACTCAGCAAATAGCCGCTACCTCCTCCCCAGGCAGGGCAGTGCTTGCAGGGCACGGAGGGTTAAGCAGAGCAGCAGGTAAAGTGAGAAGGGGAGGACATGGGAGAGCTTGGACCTCCAGGCAACCAGTCTGCCAAGTCACAGGACTGGTTTTATAAGGTGCATGCAGGGTCTTGGACAGCAGCAACTGAAAGGCAAGCGACTCATTGAATATTATCCCTTCCTGGCAGCCAGATCAGTGCAGTCAATTAGCTGTAAAATGTGAATCATGTCTCTGGCAGGCAGGCTCCAAGAGGAAGCAGCTCCACCTTCCTGCTCTGCCCAACAGAGGCCAAGGCATCCACTGCACAGCTCTGCCGACAGCATCTTGCCAGACCCGTCACCAGCAACCACCACAGCGGGGATAAATCAGAATAATGCTCCCATCATGCAGCTTAACTCCAGTCCCCAGCATGAGGTCATGGAGTCTTTCCACAGTCCCAGGACTGCTTAGGAAAACCCTGTGCAAGAAACCAGTCCATGATGGATGGGCATCATATCTCCCAGGCATCCCCCAACACCATTTTACTGGTAGGCTCATTTCTTTTTTGTTGCTTTAGAATCAAGTGTTAACACTCCCGACTTTCATCAAATGAGCTTTTAGTTGAAGATCCACATCCGTGGAAACAGAATTGTAAAATGACAGTCCACTGCCCTGTGGAGGACCAAAATTGGAAGAAAGGAGCCCATTGGAGGATAACCTCCAGTGAATTATTCGTGCCTGCTCTTGGGAGCAGTTTCTCCCTAATGACTCTTTGGAGACAATATGTGAAGCAACAGAGTTGTCTTTGCACTTCTAATATGTTGGCTATAATGTTGCTTCTGGCATATACGCTCCCAGTTTCCCTCTCCTGTGTATGTCACTAGGCACTGGGTCCAGCCTCACCGGCTGGAGATCAGTCAGCTTTGTCCTCCAGACTACGATAGGGATTAGACTCAGGGCGCATTGGCGAAGCAGAAGGCTTGCTTTGGGCAGGAGCCAAGTTCAGCGTGTCGATAATTTACAAAACCACATTGCTCTCCAGCCAAGCAAGTTTCAATTCCTAGATGATTCAGCAGCAGCGCTACAAGGAAATATGGATGTGAAAAGTCCCTCTAGAAATTCCTGTAAAATTCTACATGAAAATAAAATGCCCTGAGCCCAGCAGCAGGATGGAAATTATGAATTGAGGATAATTCCCTCACTGTTTGCAGGGAATCCTGAAAGCTGGGAAATTTTTAGTAGAGTGCCAGGGCAGGAGGGGGAGAAAGAGCAACAGCAGAAACCAGGGAGTTGGAAAACCCTGGAGCAGAGAAGGAAGGGAAGTACAGCTCCGGGTTTTGTTTTGGCCACATTGCAAGGGCTGCAACTCTGTTGTCACTAAAAACATGAAAATCCTCTGTGCAGGTAAGGGAAAAATTGGAGTGAAAAACCTCTAAAAACACATTTTCAGAAGGCAGCCTAGGAAATGTCAAGTATAAAGGGCCAAGGGCAGCTCCAAACCCTATCTGAGCACTTTGGGTTTTGGATATGATCCATGTCTATTTTAAAAAAAGATGAGAAAAGGAACTATAAAAGGAAAAGTGCCATGCAACTGCCCAATGCAAATTAATTTCTGAAAGGGCACGGCAAGCCAAAGATGAAATATTCATCTCTTCATCTCTTCTGACCTCTTCCAATTCATTATCCTAATGTGAGATTCAGTACCACAGTTGGCTCTTGCCTGTGTGCAGAGCCAGCAGAGGCCGAGCAGCACTTGCAGAAGGTGTAACAGCTCTTCTGAACAGATTTCCATGGGAGATGGAGTGAAGGGGACTAAGAGCTATAAAAACCACTGCAAGAGCATTAATTTACTTTAAAGGTAGTTACTGGATAAATTCCTGTTTGCTCAGAAACACTTTCCAAGAGAGAGCACATCCCCGACTCCCCCTTTATCACTTGACTTTATCACTCACCCTGCAATGCCCAGGAGCGCTTCACAAGGTCCAATGGCCCTTTCTGCACATCCTGACCCACCGCTGCACTCACACCCCATCGAAGCAGCCCCTTCCCCTCAAGTGACATCCTCCAGCCTGCGCCTGGCAGAGACCTGACGCTTGCCTCTGTGCAGCTTGGCAGCCACCCCATGGTTCCAGGTGCTCAGCATCCTGCAGCATGCAACCCTTGCATAAACCCAGTGCTGCCTGCCTCCCCGACCTGCTGTGTGCCTGCCTTTACTGCTCTCAGTTGCCTACACAAGCAGCAGCTTCATCCTGCCTTTCATAAAGAAAATCTGCTTACATTTTACAGTGCAGCACAGATCTGATCCTCTGCCCTTACATCCATGGGAATCCCACCGTGGGCTCCCTGGCAGCCAGGGCTGGCTGCTGTATTCAGCCTATTGAAATTCCCTGCATTTTAAGTCATCCCAGATTTAATTGCTGCTCAGCTCTGACATTTCAAAAGGATGTTTCTTTGCTCCTTCTTTTGTGTAGAGCCTGTTTGTGTTTTTTTGCTCACTGCTGTCTCTTCCCTGGAGCCCTTGCTAACGAATGCAGCATGCTGATGACCTCTCCATTACAAATAGTTTAATATTTTTAAATAAATATGGGATGGTGCAATGATTATGTGGGTATTTCATTTAGCCTGCAGCCCAAGGAGCTGGAGCTGACAAAGGCAACCATGGCTTTATTTGTCATTCTGTTGCTTGTTTGTCAGAGAAAGCGAGGAGAAGGGGCCAGGACCCTGTACTGCAACATACAACAGCAGATGTGTTATTCTAAGTGTATCACAAGGAGCTGCTCCTCATCCTAGTGCAGCAGATGGATGCAATAAAAAGAAAAGTTTTGGGTTGTTACTCAGTTATTTGAAATCTACAGGGCTGCAAAACTATTATCTGAGCCACAGAGTGAATCAGAGGAAGGTACATGGCAGGGAGGCGGGCGGGAATTCTGTTATGATTTTTCTGCTGCATTGCAACAGAATTAACACATTAGCCTGACATTTAGTTGATATAATTTATTCCTAATTTGGCAGCAAAATTTATCCTGAGAAGTAATATTAAAAATCAAAACCCAAACCAAACCAATAGTGACAAAGGAGAAGAGAAAGGGAAAGA
>NW_010146802.1:10901-22583 GCF_000699245.1 Pterocles gutturalis
TTCAGGTCAAATTTTGCAACATGTTAATTAAGTTTTCAGCCCATCAACTTCTGTTGTCCTAATTTCCCTTCTTTCCTTCTGGGTGTATCCAGATTTCTGCTACATGCAGATCGTGTGGGCTAGATCCAAACTCTCTTGTTGCTCACAACCAGCTTCTCAAGGCAGTAAAAGGCTCCTAGAAACTTCACTCAAACGGTACCTGAGGATTGCCTTCACACATGCAACTCCCAGGTGGCATAAAGCCAGGACTGATGCTCCACATCTTCCATTCCCAGCCTACGATTTTATGGAGGCATGGGGTGTGAACAGGGACCGCTGCCAAAGCAGCAATTTACAGCAATGTAATCCATCCCCCTGGACGAGGAGGAGCAGCGATAGCTGATACCAGCTGTTCCCCAGATGTTTCCACTGACAAGCCTGCTTCTGGGCTTAAAACCCAGCTTTCAGCTTCGAGAAACCCGCTTTTGTGGTTCCAAGCTTCCTCCTGCAGCTGAGCATCCTTCAGGCTCATTGCATCGCTGCCTCCTCACTGGGCACCTCTCCCTTCCACCTGCTTTCCTCAAGCAAGAGGATGCACAGCCAGCCCTGAGGATGTGCCCTCCTGTCCTGTGCAAGCTCCCCAACTCAGACAAGCACCTTCCCCGCCGACCCCAAATAGTCATCTGAACTCCAAAGTGCCAGGTCTGAGCCCCACCAGCCTTCCTCCCTTTGAGCCCAGCTCGCTGGAGAACCACTCAGCCCATGCCCAGAACAGCAACAATTAAGCAGCCTCATGCAAATAGATGGGGAATGAAGGTCACGGTTATTTTTAAGTGGCTTCACTCTGAGATTAAGGAGGAGGCACTCTGGAGCTATATGCAGCCCCTTGGTTGCTATTTCTGACCTCTTTCCACTCTGTGCAGCTTCCTCCGAGGAGCAAAAGCCAGCCAGCAGATCGCCTGCCCCTGGACCCAGAGTAAAGGGAGGCAAAACCGTGTAGTGAAAGAGACATTTTCAAAAAAATTAACTTTGCAGAGAGCAACATGACACCTGCCCAAGAGCTTGAAGCGTGAGCTGAACTCAGGAGTACAGCGGAGAGGTGCAATTACCTAATTGCCTCTAAATCATGTCATTTATTCAGTGTTTTGCATGGTGCCGTGGCCTCTGGATGAGATGGTCCCTACCCTGGGCAGCTGTCCCCACACCACCCTGCCCATCAGACCAGCTCCTGCCAGCTGGGAGGGTGACAGTCCCCGAGGACCCATGGCCCCATGCACTGCCCGCCTGTCCTTCGCCCTCTCCTCTGCTCTCAAACAGCCAAACACTTGCATTAGTTCTGGTTCACTAATTGCCTCAATTAAAAAAAAAAAAAAAATCAGAGGTGCCTGTAGATTCAAACTTCCCCTGAGACAGGGTGGGCATAAGTTCTACATTATTAACCACTGCAAAAAAACCTGAGAGCATTGCTTAAGACAGTGGAGGGGTGAGAAATAAACCATCTTTCCCGTAGTTTCTGAACTGCAGTTCACGAAACATTAAATTTCTAATTATAAGCCCAGGAAGTTTTAATGTAAAAAGTGGCTTCTGAGACAAAGTATAGGTTTTTCTGCTCATTAAAATATCCCCTGAGTACAATTTTCTTGCCCTTACTCTTGAACCTTAAGGTTTTCACACGTAAGTAGGTAATTAACACAAATCTGTCTTGATTATACAGCTCTTGCAGCGTTGCCGGTCTGGCTGTACTGGAGCTGGATGCTGCTGGATGCTGAGCTCCCCCAGACCCCTCTGGGTAACAGGGTAGCGGGGGTCGGGTAACCTGCGATGTCCCAGACAACAGATGGCAACGTGCTGGAAAGCTGCATTGTTGCTCAACTACATTCAAGAGAAAGGATTTCTAACCAAAATACTTGGGCAAACCTTGAGGGTGATACAGGGAAACAGAGGGCCAAGTCTTTGGGGACATCACTTCCCTGGGGAGAAGCTGCTGCAGATCTGCCTCAAACAAACTCTCTTCTCAAGCAGCCAAGCGATACCGACTGCTCTGCGTCATCACAGATCCCAGCACTGTGTGGCAGAAGCCTTCCTGGCGAGCTGGGACTGGTGGGAATGAGAAGATACACAGCTCTCAGCTGGCTCGAAGCAATTCTCCTCCACTCTGCGGTGTGCATCAGGGAGGGGTTTTGTGGAGCCAGCTGCGTGGTGGGGAGGAACGAGGTTGTCGAGCAGGTTTGGATCCATGGGCAAAACTAGTCCCCATGCTGCCAGGCCCCCAGGTGAAGTGTCCTTGCCTCTGCAATGCAGGGGTTGGACTGGTTCAAACACTCTCAGACCCTCTCAAACACAGGGAATCTCAATCCTGGAAACAGGTCAGCCAACCTCCAGGTAGCCTCAGAAGAGGAGACATACGTCCATCACATCAATACAAGACCCATTTATAGCACCTTGCACCCAGAGGTGCAGCTCAAGACATGTTTCATTTAAAAAGTAAAAGCTTTCTGTGAGTTATTTCCAATTTAAAGGAGACGGGATGGGGCTGTTTGCCCATTTATACACCTCACCAAGGCCAAGCAAAGTTTAAGACCCAGACCATCTGCATTTCAGCCTGGCTTGGCTGACTCACAGCCTCCTTTCCCTTTGCATTTAAAATGTGAATACATTAAGTCCAGCATTTTCTGCATTTATCACAACAAATGCAGTCATACGTACAATCGCAAGTACTGCAAGGCAGCCAAGGCTGGAAGAAGCTTTCTTCTTTACATGGGAAGCAAATTTCCCACTAATGCTCTACAGCTTTCTGCCCCTCGAGCTTGGAAACTAGCATCCTAGCATGGCAGGTGCATCTTCCTTCTCCAGCCCTAAGACCGAGTCCAAAGTCAGAGTTTCAGAGGAGATGAGCCCTTTTCTCCAGCACTCAGGGAAGAGACCAGGATCACCTTGCAAATTCAACCTTTGCTTCTGCCACCCGCTCCCTGACACATCTCCAGCAGCAGGACCTTCTGTGCCAAGGGACAGCCCCATGTCCCCCTGCCCCACGGGACAGCAGCACCCACAGCCATGCACAGCCACTGCCTGCCCCACAGCAGGGGACCCAGCTCCCCTTCCTCACCCCAGAGGCCACTCGGTGCAGGTTCTCCTTCTCTCCCCAGCCAGAGCTGGGCACTTTGCTCAGGGGACCGGGTGATGTTTGCTGCAGCCCACCTTGAGTGGAGATAAGTGCCGGTCCCCAGGGGAAGCTCTGTCACCCCAAGCTGTGTGTGAGCAACCGCCAAGTACGGCACGGCAGCTCTCCCACACGCCACTGCCAGTAACTCACTCATTTCCCTCTGAAATTGAGGATGAAAAATAAGATGCAAAACCAAATTATACTCTGTTTATGTACATAATTCCCTGCGCATCTGGATAAGAGCGTGCCCATGGCCTGTGTTATGCTGCATCTGATCCTCATTAGGTGCTTGTGATTCCTGCTTGATAGGGTTTTATTGCTCTCGTGGCACACAGAGCTACAGCCGGGCTCTTTATTCACTGCGACTGCCCTGGTGTGGCCATGCACAGCCCACTGCCACCCACTCTGAGCGGTTCTGTGACACAGCTTGTCAAATGACAGCCCTGTCAGTCAATAGCTGCGAATAAAACCAGAGCTCTCCAAAGTGAATTTTGTAAATTCTGCTCGGGCTTTATACACAGTAACCAAAAGCAGAGCATGGGACACACCAAAGGCAGAGCCTGTGCATGGCCCCAGGCAGCACAACAGCACCGGCCGAGGCTTGGACACAGCCAGTACCCAGAGCTTTTCTTTAAGAGTTAAACTTCATATGACCATGAATGTATTGTTTAACTCCATGGGCAACTTCCCAAGACAAGGTATTTTGCAAATGTATTTTTATTTCTGTGAATTACACCAGTCCCCTCTCTTCTGCACATTACAGCCTCATCCAAAAGCAGATCACAGCACGCTGCTGGGTGAACGGGTAAGGAGGCACAAAGGGAATTTGGCTGATTGAGTGTTAAGCGTCATCTTCAGCACTTTTAATATTTTGTTCTTCAGGATCTTGATTTGACCAAAAAAAATTAATGTTCTGGGATGTGCAAAGCACCAGACCAAGCTCTTTCCCATATTCATTGTCACCTTCAATTGAGGGGAACATTATCAGATATAGCCCTTGATGCATATCAGAAACATCTACCTAGATGGTATTCCTGCTTGTAAAATGCAGATTTACCTCGCAGTAAAAATCCCTGCAGTAATCAGCAAGAGAAAGATTTAATATACTTACAGATTTCTTTTTGCTGGCAAAGGAACAGGAGAGCTACAGATTTACCATAAATCTGAACTTATTTGTTAACTCTTCAGAGAGTGACAGAGTTACTCTCATGCAGAACCAAAGCCTTTACTTCCCACTGTTAATACAGCAACAAAATACAGGGATTTAAGTGAAAAAAACCCCCACAAAACCAGTTTTTGATACACAACTGAAATATCTTAGCAGCTCTGACGTTCTGGCAGTCTCTAAGTGACCAGCCCTTGTGAACAAAGGAGTAGGTTTTAAAAAAAAAAGCTCTTCTTACCCCCTTTATGGCTTGGGGGAACAGAAAGGCTCTGCAGGACCACCACAGCACCTACCAAACCAACCCTACCAGCTCACTGGGGGTACTGTAATTTCTGCAGACATTGCTTGGGTTGCCAACTTACTGTGTGGGAATCACTTACATGAGGTCTCCTTCCTGCTCCTAACCTTCCTCCTTAGTCCTGTCTCTGGAAGAAAGTTCTAGACCTTGTGCTGCCTTTATATCCCTTACCCACAACCAGCCCAGCACTAACTCCATTACATTTATACAGCAGTCAGAAGTGGGTGAGCAATGCCAAAAAACCTCAGTGAAAGTCCTCTCAGCTTTTTAAACAAATTCATTCCAGCTGGGTTCATGCTCCTAATGCATCGGCTTCCCACATGGAGCCCAGCATGGGCAATCAGAGGCAGAAAAAGTTTTGGAAGGGGTGAATTTTAAGTGAGAATTAGAAGCTGTATGCAAATCCTGAACTTAAGTGAGGGTCTGTGCAAACAGGAAACACTCCCAGGCCACATGAGTTCAATGGCTAATTAAATCAGCACAAGCACTGGGTCTGTGAATGAGCTATGGGTCAGAGATTGTGGAAAAAAAGCATTCATGGAACTGATTAATTGAAGGGAGTTGTGATCTGTCTACAAATTCAATTGAGCAATCAGAGCTGGGCAAAGAGATGTAGTTGCACTTGGAATATTTTGAAATATTTCTTTGTTTTAACTCTGGACAAAAGAAATGCAAAATGAAAAGGAAAAAAATATTAGACAAGATCTATCCTGAATCTGCTTAGATTAGTTTGGAATGTGTCCCTTCCTTTCTGGCCACCTTATAATTATGTTTTATAATTCTTTTATCTTTGAACGTGAAGAAGATGGTTCAGACTGGATATCTGGAAAGCAACTTTATTTTAAACATTGAAAACATTTCCAAGGGTCAAAAAAGCTTTACCAGAACATGTCTTTTCAAAGTGAAAAATATATTTTCAACAAGTCAGCATTATATTTTTGGGGAAAAAAATCTTCCAGTTAAAGATCCATGACCCTTTCAATCCTTTATCCGTTGCATATTACTGAGCTCTAGAGGCAAGAGCCTTAGAGGAGGTTACGTTTTCTAGTTACCTTAAATGAGACAACCCATCAAACAGCACCTATTAATTACCCAGATGTTGGAAGCAGAATACAACCAAGGGAAGTGGGACGGGAGGGTCTCAGTTCACGTCTCCTCAATCCAGTGCTTTTCTTCATTATCTTAGTTATCAGTCAAAAGCCAAGCATTTCTCCAAAGGGAAGATTGGGGAGATAAGATTTCAGTTGGCTCTCAAAATCATGATGGCATGGCTCAGTCTCCCATGACAAAAGGTGTAACACGAGCAGGGCACAAAGGCAATAAGGTTTCCCACTCTGAAGACTAGAAGTGAACTAATGTGCAGTTGGTCCCAGAGGAAACACCCTTTGAGTAAGGACCTGGCCTGACCCCAAAGTTCCCTTTAAATTCACCCAAGGAAGGGCCTTAAAGGGTCACTTTTATGTGTAAGTATAAAGTAGGCATCGATTTGGGTTTATTAAGATTTAAGATAACTTTGGAGGACAAAGGCAAGAAGAGTGGATTGGTCAATTTTGCTAATTTTGAAAGTTTCTCTGCCACATCTGAACAACATTTAATCAAACCTTCTATGGGAAATGTTTGATTTGGTTGACTGGGTCTGAAGAAATGAAGTTACAGACTTTATCTGAATAGTGACGGTGTGCAGCCGTGCAGGATGTGAGACACCCTGTTGAATACCACCCATTAATTATCTGTGTGTTGGGAGAAAAAATTACCACAAGATGAGGGACATGAGGGTTGCAGTCCAGGTCTCCCCCGTCTCCTTGGTCCAGCACTTTTATTCTTCTTGAACAACTGTTATTTGCTTCCTGACTGCATATCTGATTGCCACATATTTCACCCTGACACAAGTGCCTTCATAAAGGTGATTAGCAATTTTTGATTGCTTCTTTGATTAAGGTGAATGAGAAAAAGCTTCAACCAATATCACCAAAGACTGAGAAAGGATGACTAATCTTTCACTTCTGGATGCTAAAATTAGTCTAACACAAAGGGTTGCTGAAGCAAAAAAGTCCCAACTTTTCAATAAATGATTGCTCCTAAAAGGCCTTCCACCCCAGGATCTCAAATCAATTTAATTAGAAAGTGTAAACTCAATTAGACCTCAGAACAACCCTGCCACTAAGGAAAATCTCTGATTAATGGAGAGGTGTCGAGCAAGGGGCCAAATTCGGTCCTGGCCAGGCTGGCAAAGGCATCCGAAAGGCAGGCGAAACAGCTGAAAAAAGGCATAAGCAGAAATTCTCCTGATAAAACACCACATAGACACAACGCCCACCATAGAACAAGGTGTTAGGGAAAGTGTTCTTCAGAGGAAGAAGCCCAAAAAGGCACCTTGGACATCCCACGCTGCGGTCAGGCATCCTGGGTTGCGTGTGGCAGGACGAGGTGGAGCCTGGGACCCTGGGTCCAGGAGGAAAGGAACAAGCAAGCCAAGGTGTCCTCAAGCTCAAGGGCTTCTCCAGGTCTCCTGCAGAGAAGAGGTGATTTTTAGAGCAGTCTCACGTGCAGGCTGCACAGTTCACCCCCGAGGTCTGGTCCCAGCAGCCTGACGCCACATCACCTGGGCAAAGGAAATAACATTGCAGATAACACCGAAATAGCAATGTGTCTCAACAGTTGGCAAACTGTTGGAAGGTGACTTTATTTTGCTCTATGCCCAGGGACAAAGGGCTGGCAATTTAATGACAGGGAACTGTTTGATTCCTGACTGGCAACAGAGAAACTGGCAGAAGCACCACCTGGATTTTTGCAGCAAAGAAACAAGGTCAAGGACTTAGCTCATCCCATCTGTGATATTTTTATACTGTAATTTATATTACAGTGGGAACACAAGGCTTTGTCAGAAATCAAGACCCCCGTCGTCCAGGAAAAATGCAAGAGGAGAGGCAGCACATACATCAAAGCCTCAAAGCTCCAGCTCCCCAGAGTGCTCCTCAGGGATTGCCACTCAGTCGGTGGGATATCGGGGGATGATGGACTTCTGATGGACCTGGTACTGCGGCCACGTGCAGAGACCCCCTGGCTCTGCTGAGGATCCGCCGGTGTGGCTGGGACTCACCAGCCAAGGGCTGGGGAAGAAGGGGAAGATGGGGGATTCAGACACACAGGGGTCCAGCCCTCAGGGTAGGAAATGAGATCCAGCCCTGCCGCGGCTCGCTGGGCTGGTATTGTCAGGAATTTACTGCCTTTTCCCTAGACACCTTTGTACTTCACTGACAGTATCGTAACACCATCCTAAAGCCTTTAGGATGCTATAAGCATCCTCCTGCATGAATTATGCCCTCAGTAAAAAACCAATTTCCACTCCCAGTTACTTCAATATAAGTCTCCAGACGATGATCTCGGCTTTGCATCAGTGCCTTTGGCAGACACAGGACCCTTGCGTCCGGTTTGGCTGCGGCTCACGCATTTTCAGTGGAGCTGCACTGGGAACATGAATTTCTTCCTATCCCTCAGTCTCCTAAAACCTCAGATTGTTCGGGGAAATGCAAAGAGTGGGGATTGCAGCAGGAGCAAGGAGCGAAGCCCTGTGGCATCCCAGCCCTGTCTGTCCTCGGGGAGGGGGGCACGGGGCTGGGATGCCTGGGAGGAAGGGACAGGCTCAGAGGGGGAACAGAGCACGTTTTCTGATGAAACCTCATCCCACTTCTCCATAACTCTGTCCTTTTGCTTCCTTCACTCTTTGGCTCAGGCCATTGCCTTCTGCTCTGGGCAGGTGTTTCCCACAGTGAGGATCCAGGTATTTTCCCTTGATATAGAATTTAGGCTCCTGTACGGAAGCCCAGAGCACCCTGTGACATCGAATTGCATCCTGAATAGAAAAAATTAAAAAAAAGTTAGTTAGGTAAAGGCAAAGATGTTAACTACAAGCAGAATGAAGCAAGATTTTGTCTCATGGTTTGCCTAGGCTGGTTTATGAAGCCTGGTCGCTCCGAGATGGATCACTGCAAAGATGGGTGTTACTAATTAGACATCTGATGTACTGAGATTACTAACGCCAAACGCCCCCTGAAATGAAAAGCAGTTTTGCCTGGGCAACACAGGTGTTCAGCTTGCCCCAGAAACTATGAGTATTTGTGATGGATAGTTAAAAATAAAAAGGAAAAAAATTTAAAAAAAAAAGAGGAAAAAAAAAAAAAAGAAAATGGAAAACCTCCTCTGGATTTAGTGTATAGTTGTTAACAAGGTACCCCACAGGTGGAATATGATTTATTGAAAACTAAAGAGACTGTCCTGGTTTTGCGAGAATGGAGGTTTTTGTTCCGCTCAGGGCACTTTATATGAAACAGATGCACAGTCGATAAATCAGGCTGTCCTGCAGAACAGATAGACTGCATTTTCTGTATAAATTAACATAATCTTTGTAGGTAAATGCAATGGATGAAAACAGGGGTATTCTTCTTAAAAAACATTGATTGTTATTGTTGGAGAAAATAAATCCTTTGTCCTATAGGACATACCAGTGGAGTGAACAGTCAAGGCAAAACTCCCTACGGAAATCGTTTCCAGAGTAAGAATTTGATTAAAAGATGAGACAATGGGAATACTTGAAATTTATGATAGGCAGGACGTTCTGCTTTCTCAAGTTTCCCTTGGATTTTTTCAAATGTCTGCCCCAAAAAAAGCAAACACATTAAAATACTTCCTGGAGCTGACAGGAGCAGCAAATACATTTGCAAACCCTTTTTGTTTTGGCAAGGACGTTAAGCAGTGCTCGGGCAGCCTGCACCGCACCGCGAGATTCCCAGTGATGCTGTGAGGAGACGCAGCAGAGAAAGCAGCAGGACTCAGCCGAGGGTTAGGCAAAGGCAGTGCTTTCCTGCGTGGAGGCATGAGGAACTCTCTGAACGGAGCACAGCCCAGGGCACAATCCCCTCTCATTCCATCCTGGCTCTTTCCTTTCTTTTCTTCGTTTAAACTGCATAAGCTGAAGATGAAAAATATATAAATAGTAATCCTATATATAGTCCCGGGATAAAACTGCAGTTCATTTGTGACAGCTGACAAATCTAAAAGGGGCAATGGAAGTGCATTACAAAGTGATTGAACCTTAAGTTCTCTCCCCCCCAGCTACGAGGCCACATTAACATTACATTACCCACTGAATAATGCAATCTGCCGCAGTTTTCTGCCATTTCAACAATATAGCCAAAATAGCCCTTTCCCTTCTATTTACAGATTGTGTCTCAAAAGCCATCTTCCTTGTGGCAGATACAGCTTCCGCTCACTTAGGTTTGCTCAGAGTCAATAAAATATGAATCCTGTGGAGTTAAAGTTGGTTGGAAGCATATTCTTGGGTTTAAGCCATACAAATGGCATGTCCGCCGGGCTTAGGCCCCTGCTCGTGGGATTTCAGAAGTATCAGACTACTTATCCCTGGGGCTGAGACTGAAATCAATACCAGGGACTTGTGAGAGATGTGATGGATTCAGTCTGAACAAAACTTTAATTACATTTTTCATTATGATACTGACTTTTCTATCTCTGGATCTCCTTGCGCTTACAAAGACTATTTCAGAGCATTACATAAGGGGTTGTCCAATATTCCCATCGATTTGTCTCTCATTAAGGAACTGGTTCCCTGCAGCAGGCAGGTCGCAGGCAGATGAGGTGGGTGGAAATCTGGTGTCTCGAGTGGCCGCTGTGTCTGCCCAGCCAGCCAGCACCCTTTCCAAGCTGCAGGTTGCAGAGGTGACACAGCCACCCTGCCTTCGTGATGTACTGTCATAATGTCATTTCAGGACTCAGCAATAGCAACTCTTTCCTCGCTGCAGTCTCATTGTGGCATGACATGGATGTGAAAAAAAAAAGTTAAGTATGATAAAGAAAAAGGAGCCTGGCAGAGATATCAGGGTTATCAGTTTGTTTTCTCTCAGCATAAACAATTTTCTCTGTCCCGGGGACAGTAAACTGGTATTTAGGAAACAGATTTTGAGAGTTCTGCCATTGCCCACATGAAGGGCTGCTTCATCCCTTTGCAGGTCCAATTCTGCTTTATGGCACTAACACCACCTAATACACCACGGTTCCCTTCAGCTCAGGAGGACAGTTAATGAGGGCCCTATTAAAAATGCTGCAGCTTTCATCTTTCCTTGCCTGGGACCCTCAGGACTTAGCCAGGACTTGCCCAGGGTGTACGTTTCATCCATCCTCCCAGAGAAGGCACCTGAGCAGTAACTCCAAGGGGACCCCCCTAAAATAACGTGCACTCTGATCCTTTAACTGATACCTATTCTTCCAGAAAACTCAAAGACATGACTGTAATGAAAGCCAGCTACCAGGCTTTCTTTTTAAAGCAGCCTTAGTTCAGAAGGAAAAGAAACAGCAGCATCCCATTACACATGGTGTCTATTTTCTCTGGGGAGAGAATAAAATCACTTTTCTTTCAAAAAGTACCATTCTGTCAATACAGCTCCTGTTCACAAAGAGGAGCTGTCAGACAATTCAAGCTAAAATTGGCATTGTACTAAAATCTCAGTATCAGGACTTGAATGAAACTGAGCTGGAAGCACTCACAGTATTACACTTTCACCCAAAGTTTTCCCATTGCTGGTTTGATCTGCATGGCATCGATCCCCGCTCTCTCCAAAAGGCTTGATGGCTTTTTCTGCTGCAGCAGCACGCATAGAAATAAAGAGCAAATGAAGAGCAGGGAGGTTTCTGGGCTCCCTGAATCTCCCTCCCCAGGCAGTTGCCCAAAGTCAATGCCTGCAGGGGGGCTGGCACACATCCCAGCATGTGCTGGGACTCAGACCCTCTGCAAAGCATCTCCATCCATCAGCACCCCACAGAGAGGGAACGGAGGTGTCCGAATTACCTAAACGAAGCAGCTGCTTTGGGAGAGAAGGATCCAGGAGGGGAATTTTCCTTCTGTTTGGAGTCATCTGACTTTGTGGAGGAATTGATTGGGTTTTTTTTCTATATTGGGCCTTAATTATAAAGCTCAATTGAAAACTGCGTATTTGTGCTGCCTTTATAGGGCACTGTCAGCAGCAGACCATATTCAGGGGATAGTGTGTACCTCAAACTCCTGCT
>NW_010146802.1:22614-33948 GCF_000699245.1 Pterocles gutturalis
CCATTCTGCTCCTTGCTGCCGGTGGCTGGAGGATCAGTTCCTCAGGAGCTGCACACACTGCACAGCGTTTGCCCATATGGATGCTGATCCCAATGTGATTCTTCCCGTGTGATCAAACCAGGAGTGAAATGTAACCCGCTTCTATCCCTGCCATGTTCAGACTTCTCCAGGATGCTCCTCTGCTGTGTCCAGGATCTCTCCGTGGATCCACAGAGCAGCAGCTGCCTTGGGTCCCCTCTCTCCCCCATCCCACTGTGGTCCCTCGTGGGTGCTGGTGCCTGGGGATGCAAAGCCACGCAAAATGTACCATTGCCATCAGCATCCTCCAGCCTCCTCAGGGATACGTGGGTTTTTTGATGTCTGCTCTGTCTTGGGCTCATGAAACTCAGCTGCTGCATTGTCGCAGAGTTAATTAAGCTATGATCCTCCCTCCCCAAATCCCTCATTACCCACCGTTTGCAACACGCAGTTTGTTTGCTTGCAGCTTGGGGTGTTACTCAGATCATTAACACCGTTCACTGGCGTATAAAAGCAACTGTTTATTTATCAAATACAAGTAACAGTTTTAGGATTGAAAAAAATCCTGGGGTTTTCTCTAATCCCAGCCAGGCTGTGTGCTATGGGAACACCCTGCTTCGCACAGAGCAGGGCTGGGCTGCGCATGCATCGTCACAGATTGATACTGTCCCTTCTCCATGTGGTTTGAGGGTTTCTTGTTGCTGCTTTTTTTTGTACTTGCAAATCAAAAGGAAGAAATGCAGCCACTGAGACAGAGGGAGTAGGATTTGATAGCTCCGTTCAAATCCCCAACAAAATCCCATTTTCTGCCTCAGATGCAGTCAATGTCCAGTCCATCAGATGCAAGTGAATATTCCATGGGGTCAAGGACGGTTGTGTAATACTACATGTGTTCGAAAGGGGAGAAAATTCCTCCCAGAACTGTGCCAACACTGGTTATACCGAGAGCACCACAGCTGAATACCCTGTGTTTTAGTACTGGCTGCAGTTCTAGACTGGCTGCAGACACCAGGCTCCTTCTAAACATGACTTTTAGAAAAGATTTACCATAAATCTATCAGGACAAAATAAGAAGTGGTAGTTATATCAGTGCTTTAATCCAGCTACAGTAACCAGCACAAGAAAAACCTTTAAATCCCGCTACCTCGCTGCAGGCAGCTGGAGTGATGCTCAGCTCTGATCGGGAGAGCAGGACAGAGAAACGCAGCCAGACCCGGCACAGCAAACTGGTGCAGTGCTGGTGTTAATGCAATTTCAACTGGATAAACATAAAAAATAGGTGCATGCATTGGTGAGAAAGAGCAAATCACCAGAGTTCAAAGCATATTTAAAGAACAGGATTCATAGACATCTCCTGTCTGAAGGATTGTGTTTAAGCATGTGATAAGCCATCTAATAAAGCTCACCATTGCAGAGCTTGTTTACTTCACCATTGCAGGAAAGGAGATTGGGAGAAATGATTCAAATCTAAATTTCCCTTTACCTTCCTTCAAAGAATAATATATTTTTAAAAAGCCAATTTGCACGGTTATTACCAATAACTCAGTGCTCTGCCCCTTCTCTCTGCTGTGACTATATGAACACGCTCTCCAGGTGGGCACCGGTTACAGATTCACCCCCACACAGGCTGCTGTGGCTGTGATTAACCAGTCCTGCACTGCTGAGCCTTAGTCCTGGGGAGGTCTGCACCATGCAGAGTGGAAGCACCTGAAAGCATCTTTTGGCTCGTGGAGGACCTTACATATTCAAGCCTGCCCCTCAGCTTAATGCAGTGCTACTATACTGGCTGGAAAATGACTAGGGCAGCACGTGTGCCCAGCTGGAGTCTTCATGGAGACTTCTCGCCTTTAGCATGATAATGATGTTAAGTATAATTTGACACCAGCTGCAGAAAATGTCTCTGAGCAAGCTCAGATGCGCAAGTGCTGGGATTAAAAAAAAAAAAAAAATTCAATATGGTACTGACTGCCCGGTGATTTTTATATCTGAGGGCAGGGGTGTATTTGCTGTACCATATTCTAAGAAATCACAACTCTCCTGAGCTCTTGTTCAACGTAAGGAGCCTGGCTGCTCTCCTGCTGCCTTTTATTCTATTTGTATTCACTATAATAACAGCACCTTGTGGGCAACTTCACTGTGCTGAACTTTGAGAGAGGTTCTCTGAGGATAAGAAGAATGGCTGGGAACAAATACAGGACTTGCTCAAACCCAGACAACCACTGAAACAGCCCCGTAAAGCTAATCAATTTAGTGGCAAGCAGAGCTCTGTCAATGCGAGCGCTGCCCAGACAGCCCAGTATGGATTACAGGCTCAATTCCCCACCGCCTCGCATCGAGGGGGTTGGTAGCGTTTCATACCTCGCCGCCTTTGAACTTGCCTCTCACACCAAATAACTACACCAGGGGTCTGGCGGTGAAGCATCTGTCCTCTTATTGACCAAGGATTTGGGTTTTCTGGCTGCAATCTGTTTTCTTCCTCTGCAATTGCAAGTGTGCAGCCTCAGTGTCTGAAGGGTGGGGGTGGAAGGGCAAAGAAAAAGAAGTTGGAGAAGTGTTTAATTGTGTTGAACTGCTCCGACGCGCGTTAGCAGGCGTGCGGCGATGGATGCTGCGTGCCCCCTGAACGCACCTGCACCAGCAATGAGGGCACAGGCTGCCTCTTTATCTGCGGCTTAGTAAAATATATTACCTGTAATAATGTGTCTCGTATATACAACTGCCTTTCTGGACGTATTTTGAAATGTTTAATGATGTGTGGCTGAAATGTAATGATATCTTCCTGACGGAATGCAACAGAAGGAGAGCCCCGCACATTAAGACATCTTATCTGTATTGGCAATTAATAACCTACGAATTAAAACAAAGCATAAAACCAAAGAGTTTTAGCTAAAGCCACGGGATACAAGCCTGCAATTGCAATCCAGTCAGGTTTCCACAACGCTTCACTGTAGTGAAATCCAGATGTCAGGGGAACTCCACCTATTAGCTATTCATTTCTTTTGGACCGTGGGCTTCTCGGCGCTTTTTGTCCTTCCGCTGTCTTGAAGTTCATATATTCATATAATTATATTGCTATAGATTTTTCTCTCAAGTCTGGAGACCTGTTTTAAATTAAATAGTCAAGGGCCAATGGGTTGAGTCACCAAATGTTACGGTGAGGACTAGTCTGGACACAGCACAAATATTGTTCCAGGACCCCAACCTCCGTGGTTCACCTATGTAATGACTCAAATCTTCATGGAGCATCTAAATCAAGTTCTCTAATGGTTATAATCAATTTGACAGCCAATTAATGAGTTAAACCACTTCATCAATGCTTTTCCATAAAGAAATCCATCGCTTCAGGTGACAAGTGACAAAAGACTGCACATTCTCCAACAGTCTAAACCTAACTTGGCTGGTTATGATAAATTTGCTTTGAGAAAAAAAAACATCACTAGAAAATCTGGATTAGATTATATTATCCAACCTGCCAGACATGAAGAATATTGAAAATGCTCCTCTTTGATTTTGCAAAAATACTTTAGTGGATTCCCCTCATTGTAGAGACAAAAAATCTAGAAGCAGAAAGGAATTGAGTCTCATCAGTTCCTTTTTAAACACAGAGATCTCCTGATAACCCATGGCATATTGCTTTTACGTGACTGCAATAAGTGAAAAGAAAGACTGACAGCTTCTAGCAAAGTTAAACCTCTTCCCCTGCTCTTCAATACAACGATAAAGTGCTTTTCTAGAAGTTCACAGCATGCCTTCACTAGGCAGAAATATTATTTGCATTCTTCCATAAAGAACTTTAAATTAAAATCATTACCCACCTTACATAATTTAAGAACAAAGAAAACAAAATATGATTAAAAGTGGGTCACAGGAAAGTGACTGTAAAATTGAAATATAAACGAGTAATTTCAGAAGACTATCTTCATCGCGTCATGCCTTGTGGTACATATTTCACCCTCCCTAAAGTTTTAATAAAAGTATTACACTGTCAGCACTTAGTAAATATTAACATAATAATATATCCCATAATTACTTGCCAGACATTACTAACGTGTTCCGATCTGCATAGAGCTTGACTCTCAAATTACACCAAAACTTTAAAGAGGAGGAAAATGGTTTCCTGTTCCTGCACCACTGGCAGGAGGAGCCAGGTTAGCAGAAACGTTTCGTACCAACAAAGGTCCTTGTCCTCATCCCGGGAGGCAGATTGAGATGTGAACCGAGTGGCTGGCGCACACTTGACTTCAGCTGGTTTCTGCTTCCCAGGGCTGGAGGGAATAATAACACACCAATAACAAGCAGCTGCACGTATAGATCTATAGGGGTTTGTTTAGGCACAAAAATGCACATTATAACATGAGAATGGCCCACGGTCTCAGCAGAGGGACCTCTGGAGAGAAACTCAAGGCTGTGTCCTTGAGCCGGTGGCTGCAACGCCGCAGAGAGAGCTGTGCCGTGCCAGGGAGGAGAGGGGCTGAGCTCCCGGAGAAGGGATTTTGGGAGAGATAAGCAGCGGAAGGGGAAGCGCCAGTGGCACTGCTGTTTATCAGGGCCCATCGCTGCAGGCACATGGACCAGTGATTAATTGGTCAACTGGGGCATTTCAGGCAGTTTCCTGATTTCACATTTGTGTCCTGCTATCATCCAGAAGCTTCAGAGAAGGAAACTAAAGGTAAGAGAAGAGATGATGGAGCTTTTCGTCAACAGGAAAAGGCTTCAGTTCGTGGCTGCAGCAGACTCCTGGGTCAGCATCCTCCGGGCGAGCGTACTGGCACGGCGGGTGTGGTTTCCACCCCACCCACAGCCACTGCTCGTCCGGTAAGCCCCAAGTACCTGATGTATACTTTGGGAACAACACCAAAAAGCCCTGCCTGCGCCACTTCTGCAGGAAAATGTTAGTGCAATAGTGTTCTGTAATACCCAAGAGGTCACGAAAAGTACTTCTTGTGATTTCTTTTTTAAGCTCATAGTATTTCCACACCATTGCCTTGCACATATACGATAGAAATTGAAGCCCATTTAGGTTTAGTATTCTGGTCTAAAAGCAGAGGTAAATGAAAAGAGTTTCTTAGGCAGCTCAGTTGCATGGTATGTCTGCAGATGGAGCTGCTGCCTCCCCCCAGGCTCTGTGGGCAAGGGGAGGGGAGCGAGGTGTCCCCAGGCCCTGCCAAGCAGTACGTTGGGTGGCGGGAGACAGGAACCAGGCTGGACCAGAAACACAAACTGACCCAAGGATGAGAAGGCATCAAAAAGGCCTTTTTGCTTGTGGGACAGCATAAAACCATGAGCACTAACATCCCTTTGCAGCCAGGATCCTCAACGGGAGCCAGGCAGCTCTCGCTGTGGTTAGCTGGGGGGACTGACCTGCAGACCCTCGCTACACAGCCATGTGCTAATCCTGGGTCTGCACCCTGGTGACAGCCTGGGGTGGGACGAGGAGAGGGGTCAGTGTACAGGACTGTTTGAGCATCTCTCCTGGGCAGAATTATCCCTCTAGGTCATCCTGGAAGTATGGAGGAGTTGTTATTCTTTAGTGCCTCCCTCTTGCTTGTGTCTGGGACGTGCACTTACCCGGCCAGAGGAAGGAAAAAACTTACCTTTGCAAACCTGCCTGAGCAGTCTGCTCTTTAATTTTGCTCACTTTAGCTTATGGTTGGTACTTAATGCAGGACGGTTTCATTTTTAAAAAAGATTTTTTTAAAAAATGTGTGCGTGCGTGTATGACAATTGTAATAAAACAATAGTCCTAATGGGAAGAAAAGCCAACACATTTGCAATTTCCTTTCCCATGATACCCAGTAATTCAGCAATCCCATCACGAGATAAGAATTACTTTGAGAATAATTTTCCTTTAATAGCTCAGTCTGAAACCAAGCAAATTTCTTTCCTAGTCATTACAGCTGCTGGCCTGCAGTAAACGGCTGAAGACTGAGAATTTAAAAGCGGCAGCCTGCCATCACCCACATAAACAATGCACACCACGACCATCACTTCAGCAGATTTAAAAAAGCATTTTACATCCTTGGCTGTGACACTCCTTGTGCACTACCTATTTAAACGAAGGCAATAAAGGACTTGGAAGCATTAGTTTGCTCAAAGGATCGTTAATTAATTTTGCTGATTTATGCCTTACACTGAGCATGGGAGCACGGCGTTGAGGCAAACGACACACATTGATAGTAATACCAAAAACATTTACTTGCAGGAGGCAAAAAGACAGAAACAAACCATGTGGCCAATAGAGCTAAGGATTTATGACTGTGGGGCCAGAAGGGTTAAACTTGGGTTATCTGGTGTGACATCTGCTGCATATCTTAATGTGAATTAATGCTAGAAAAGCAGCATGGACAATCCCACCCAAAGCCAATCCCTTGTTAATATTTGGGGCCGCAATGACGAACTTCTGCTGCTGGTAGGAACTGGCTGAAGCATCCAGCAAGGCTCTAAGTAACAACTACTTGTTTGAAACACAGATCCTGAATGAGATGTGAGATCTCACTAGCTGTGTTTGACCGTAGGGCTTCCAGCGGCAGCTTCTTCAGTTTCAAGTTTCTGTACCTGTCACACCTAATATAAGCTTTCATTCTTTAGGTGTCTACAGCTCCTTAGTCCTTCACAGAGCAAGAGATTGCTTTGGAAATGTGCATCAGAGCTGCTGGGTGGGAAGTCTGGCTCAGCAGCTTTTCCAAAATCCAGGAGTTATTTAATCCTTAACTGCACTGCTATCTGGGACCATCATCCTCGGGCACATCCCAGCTACCCATGTACACTGTGGCTCTCTGCCCTCCCCTGTGGCCAACCAGCCTGCCTCCATGAGTTTCTAACTTACCCTTGGCACGGGATGTCCAACGCCACACAGCTGCCTGTTCCTGACCCCCCCTTCTCTCTGTGCACTCCAACGAATATAAAGCACATACAAAGAAGAACAACAAGGCAGCGAATCTGTAAATCTCTAAAGGTCACTGGTAGTGGAGGCACATTCAATCAAAAAGTGTCTAGAAGTGTTTTAGCTTCCCAGAATATGATGCATGGATTTTGCAGTCCTTGTTCTGTAAAGAAAAGGCTGCAAAATTGAGCTGGCAGCAAAAATTCACTATGTTACCCCCAGGTTTCTGCACAGATCCTAGTGCACATCTAGGTACAGGGCTGGTACCAATGGCATTTTACATGGGCAATTAATTGTTCTTGATGTTTATCAGGAACAGCACAGAAGACTCAGCAGATGTCTCATCCAATTGTTACTTATCAAATTCCTCTCTTTCTTCTGCTCCAAAGTGAAAATTGGTTTCATTACATCATCTAAATGTGACGGATATTTTTAGATCTATAATTTATCATTTGGAGCTTGTGTCTCATGAGGCCACTTTTATTCTACCCAACACAACACAACAACAAGAGCATCAAATTTTCCCAGGCACCGCTGGGACAACAGGTGAGACTACAGGATTCCTATGGAAATGACTGATTTTAAGGCAGTTCTTTTTGCTTAGTACAAAGATTCACAGCTTTTACTTTGGCATTCAGACATTCACAGTCCTGTTTTCAGCCATGATTCCAAATAAACTGGATTAAAGCCTGAAATTGTTGCTCCCATTTGAAGACAGAAGGAGAGCCATCCTTCTGCATTAAGTACTTTTGATCCTAATCTTTGAAAAGATCAAGCAAAAACCCCACTTTATCATCCTAGACAAGACATAGAAGGTAGTTGAACACTTACATGAGAAAAAATAATGTAAATCATAAAGATAACTTGATCTCAGACCACCTGACTTCTTTAGTGTTTGTGATAAAAGGAAAAAAAAGTGAGAGCATGTAAAATTCCCTCTAATTTAGGAGCCCAGGTTAGCTCCAGCTTCGCGGGATGCTGGTTTCCAGGACACAGAGGGGTAACAAGCCTTTTTTCAAGGCACTGGGTTTGGAAGCAAGGGGACCGAGTGCACAGCCCATACAGCGGTTTTTTTACTCAAAGTGTTCCAAGAGATTATAATGTCTTTTGTGGTCTAATAAAGAAGAATAAACGAGGCATTTTCAAAGCAAAGCTGACGCCCATGCTGGCAGAAAGCAGTTTATTACCCATGAACATCCTTTAGAAGCAAAAATCCTTACAGCAGCCAGAACACCTGCAACGTCCAAAGTTTGGCTGAGACCCAGAAAAAGAAAGGAACTCTCAAGGAAGGCTCAGGTTTTTTGGAGAGAGTATAATGCCTTTCCAATGGTTAATGTTTCCCTCCAGACCAGACCAAACCAGAACCCGGACCATGGCATGTCAAACCTAAGAGTTGTATCACATCCCAAATGGGTCCAAGCTCTGCAAACCCTCCTGAACTGGACCAAAGGCTTAAGAATGGGACTAAAATGTCTCTGACCCTGCAGCACACTGCCCAGGGCTCTCACAGCCCCTCTGGCTGTGCCGTGTCTGGGGTGCAGGGATCGCTGCCCCAGCACTCTTGCTGAGGCTGCTGGCATCCTCCAGGATCCCCTTATCTCTCCCCAGAGCTCAGACTAAGGCTGAACCAAAACAAGAAACACCAAGAGGGTGACCTAAAACCAGTTCAACCACTCAGCTTTCAGAGCTGGGCTCAGAGCAGCTAGGTTAGACCAGAGGACTTGACCCATCATGTTTAACCATGTGATCCCACATGGGGTGAGAAAGCAGCTAGCTCTGTTCCCACCCGCAGCAGAGAGAAAGAGGACACAGCTTAACTCCTTCAGAACTTAACTTCTTATCACACAACTGCTGTGAAAAACCAGCCTGGCCAACACAGAGCTGCTTGAAATGGTGAAGAAAGGCAGGCATGGGGCAAGGACATGCTGTGGGAGAGGGGAAACAAGAAAACGCTGATGTTCAGAAAGAGGAGCCACGCTCAGCTTTGCCCATCACGGGCTGAGCGGTGACAGAACAGCACACGCTGAGATGCAGGGTGTCTTTGTGACAGCATGCAGCCAAGGGCATTTGTTTCTCTCCTCCACATCCCTGAGCTTGTTCCATGCAGACTGGAAAGTGTTCATTGTCAAACAAAACAACTCGTTAAAAAACAAAAGCAGCCCAACCACTGTACTACTGTAGCCCCAAGACACTCCTGGGCATGTGTTTGATTGATACAAGGGCTTAAGAATCAATGGATTAATTTACTAATGAGTCAATACAATGCATCCATATGATATTTCAGAAAACAGAAGGATCTCTTCATTTTAATTAGGCCCATTCATTTTCCTGAGGACCATGGGAAGGATATTTTTGAAGTGCAGAACACCCACAACATCTGTTATCTCTAACTAGGACTGCAGTTACTCAGCAGTCCTACAAACCAGAACATATATTTCTTTCTCACTTTAATTGCTGTTTAGATTTTGCATTATTAATGACCAATATAAAGTGTCCAAATATGCCTCCAGAAAAAATACTACCTTTAGCTGAAGACATGAGAACTCAGTGTTCATGCGACCAGTGATTTACAACTGCTGAGTACTGTGCTAGGTTAGCAGCTTTAATAACACAATGTTCAACCTGCCCATTCAGAAAAGGTATTTGTAACATTTAAGGGTACCACTGATTATCATCTTCGTTGAAATCCACATTTTTATGGCCAAACTTGAATTGGCATCCTGGTCTAACATAACCTCCTGACAATTGACAGCAATTAGCAGAATTTGCAGCTGTCACAACTGATATAATACCAAATTCCAAATTCTCTCTTGCTCTGTTTAAGCCCCCTGCTTGTCCAAACATCTTTCTCATGGTGAAGGAGGCAATGAGATCTGCACCGTTTCGTGACTGAGTGCGACTTACGTTATCCGTCAGCTTTGCTAACAGTAAATGCCCACCCCCTTTGCACCAAATGAGCACCCAGCCCTGGATCCATGTGGCGCTGACGAGGAGGCTCGGGGGGCTCATTACACACCCCGTCCTGACGAGCAGTGCTGCAGTGGGTCTCTATCAGGATTGTATCCTGGAGCTCCTCCTGCTTCCCAGCCTCTGGAGGGATTGCTGCAGCTCTCAGAACTGATGTGCAGAAATCTCTTCCCAGGGCATAATCCAGTCATATAAGCATGACCATAATTTTTCAGATCCCAATTTCTTTTGAAAACTTTAATCTCTGATTCAGGCCAATGCAGTAAATAACCCTAACTGCACTAAACTCAGGATCCAACCTGTTTTTTGGCTAAAACCCCAGATGCATCTTTCAAAGAAATCAATAAGCACACCGCTCGCTAGGATCAGTGGCAAAAACCTGGAGGAGGACACGTGGGCAGGCATTGCATAGTCACTCGGCTCTTTCCTAAAAGGTTTTTGCCTTCTCAAGGGGAACAAAGCCCCTGCAGAGGCAAGCTGCAAGCTCTCCCATGGGCTCTGGTGGATATTTCATGTGATATCTGAAGGATAGCTAATAAAATGACCAAACTCTGAAACAATGCAAACAAACATCAGCCACAAATTGATCAGAAAACGCTGCACATTCTCTGATCTGTTACTGACACAAACCTCCTTTCTAAAGCAGGGGAGAAGAAATGGAAGTTATTAATTTGCTCCTGACAGAAAGCAGAACCCAACTTCTTAAAGATTGCTTGATTTACAGAAAAAAATAAATACAGCAAAATGCTTCCTAGATGAAAGATTTGGATTATTCTATGCTCGCTAATTGGTCTTCATATCTAGCACATACTTTCATTTTCAGAGGAATGCTGTCAGAGACAAATAATGGTGAGAAAACTTTGCAAACTCTTTTTGGCTTCAGTGGGTCCCTCTTGTTTACCCGAAGGCTCTAATTCAGCCACTGGATTACTGCTTTTATTCCATTCACGTTCACAGAACTTGCTTTCTAAAGAGAAATAGGGAGTGATGTGCACTGATACATCCATGCACATAAAGGAACCTGAGAGCTGTGATGCTATTTTACATTACATTATGCTGTACAGCATAGGTGGCTGATCCCACATTGCAGTGATTTCTGACACTCACAGTGGAAGGTCTGTGTTACACTTTACACTGAGGTTTGTGGGAAGCTTCCTCGGAACTGGTGGCATGGCAAACTACCCTAACTCAAGACAGATATAGGAGCATTTAGCTCCTTGTGGAGCTGGAACAGGAACCAGTGCCCAAATGTTTCATGTGAGGCAGGAAGGCAACTGTGTGAGCAGAGATCTGCCAGGTATTGCTTGTCTGCATGTGAGGGCACAAAGGTAATGTCACAGCGGGGAAAAAATACTGAGAAGGAGGGTTTGGGCAGTATCTTTGCTTACAACTGCTAGCAGACTGTTTGCTGGTGTTTGAAACACGTGGGAGTTAAGGGAGGTATAAGTTTGCATTATTTATATTTT
>NW_010146803.1:0-884 GCF_000699245.1 Pterocles gutturalis
AGGAGCAGGTTTTCCCCATCTCTGTGTCCCCAGCTCAGGACAGATGCTGGCCCCATTCCCATGGGGCAGGCTCTGCAGACCCCTCTGCCCCCCCACAAAGCCCCATCGTGGTGCTGCTGTTCAGTGTGTGGCATCTCAAACCCCCAGCGTGCCTGGGTGACAGGATGGGTGACAGCCAAGTGGACGGCAAAGGAGCATGGTGGGTGCAGCAGCCTGGCACCCAGCACCCCCCCTCCTGCCAGCCAGGCATGTCCCCCTCCAGCAGCTTGTCCCAGTCCCTTGGGGACAGCAAACTCAAGATGGAGCCTTTCTGCTCCGAGCCCCTGCCAGACACTGCTGCCCATCAGGATCTGGGTCGGGGGGGCATGCTGACCACCCTGCTGGGACACCCCCACCCCAACCAGCACCAGGACCATCTTGCCAGAGAAGGAACATTTCCCACCACAAGTGGCTGGCGCGAGGTGCAGCACTTCGTCCTGGTTTCCCTCTCTAAACCCACGAAGCGGAGATTTCCCCATGGGAAACTGCTGGTTTTTGAATGTGCCAGGATGTGCTGGAAACCATCCCGCTGGAAAATCCCCCACCAGCTCCACGGTGCCTCAACCAGCCCAGTGAAGCCCCTGACTCGAGAACACATCCCAGTGTTGCGGTGGTACCTGCCCCCACCAGAGCAGGAGGGAAAGCTGTGGGATGCTCGGAGCGGGGGATCCTGCCCCGAGCCGCTGGTCCCTGCATCCCCCTGGGATATCAGGGGGGCCAGGCTGGCTGGGGTGTGATGCTCGCAGAGGGCTGGCGAGCTGCTGCACCAGCTCTGCTCCTTTATTCGTGAACATGTTAAAAAGCATCTGTCAAGGGGGTTTTCCAGCACGGTGCTGGGCAGTGCA
>NW_010146804.1:0-243 GCF_000699245.1 Pterocles gutturalis
ATCCCCAAACACAAGGAGGTGCGTTGAGATATACGGTATCTCAGCAGTCACTCTGGGGTTCTTTTATTATTGTTATTATTCTATTTTATTTTATTTTTTGAGTTTAACTGACCTTTCTGGTCACCAACTTTCTTTGTGGTTCACTGTAAGGATCGCTCTCCAAGAACAAAAAAGAAATCTCGGAGCTTTGATAGAGACTCTGGATGAAATTAAGAACTTCAAACTCCAGATTTTTGAAAAGAA
>NW_010146805.1:0-1173 GCF_000699245.1 Pterocles gutturalis
CGTAGAAGATGCGCCCCGTCTCGTTAAGCACGTACTCGTTAAGGTCGCTCGTTTTCTCCATGTAGACGTTGTCATCTGCGGGGCAGGGGGACACGCACCCCAAAATCGGGGGGGGGGGGCGAAACTGCCAAATCAGGGGATCCCCGAAACGGACAAATTGGGGGATCCCCAAAACTGACAAAAATGGAGACGGGGGAGCCCCGAAACCGCCAAATTTCACCCCAGGGAGCCTCAAAACTGGGGGAGCCCCGAAACTGCCAAATCTCACCCTGGGGGAGCCCCGAAACTGCCAAATTTCACCCTGGGGAGCCCCGAAACCGCCAAATCAGGGGATCCCCGAAACTGAGAAATTGGGGAGCCCCGAAACTGCTGAATCTCCCCTGGGGGAGCCCCGAAACTGCCAAATTTCACCCTGGGGAGCCCCGAAACTGCCAAATCAGGGGATCCCCGAAACGGACAAATTGGGGAGCCCCGAAACTGCTGAATCTCCCCTGGGGGAGCCCCGAAACTGCCAAATTTCACCCTGGGGAGCCCCGAAACTGCCAAATCAGGGGATCCCCGAAACGGACAAATTGGGGAGCCCCGAAACTGCTGAATCTCCCCTGGGGGAGCCCCGAAACTGCCAAATTTCACCCTGGGGAGCCCCGAAACTGCCAAATCAGGGGATCCCCGAAACGGACAAATTGGGGAGCCCCGAAACTGCTGAATCTTCCCTGGGGGAGCCCCAAAACTGCCAAATGTCCCCCAGGGGAGCCCCAAAACTGCCAAATTTCATCCTGGGGAGCCTCAAAACCACTAAATTGGGGAGCCCCGAAACTGACAAATTGGGGAGCCCTAAAACTGCCAAATCTAACCCAGGGGAGCCCCGAAACCGCCAAGTTTTACACTGGGGAGCCTCGAAAACACCAAATTGGGGGATCCCTGAAACTGACAAATTGCGGGAGCCTCAAAACTGACAAATTGGGGAGCCCCGAAACTGCTGAATCTTCCCTGGGGGAGCCCCAAAACTGCCAAATGTCCCCCAGGGGAGCCCCAAAACTGCCAAATTTCATCCTGGGGAGCCTCAAAACCACTAAATTGGGGAGCCCCGAAACTGACAAATTGGGGAGCCCTAAAACTGCCAAATCTAACCAAGGGGAGCCCGGAAACCGCCAAGTTGTAGCCTGGGGAGGC
>NW_010146805.1:1190-1395 GCF_000699245.1 Pterocles gutturalis
CCCCCGAAACCACCAAACTGGGGAGCCCTGAAACTGCCAACTCGGGGAGCCCCGGAAATTGCCCAAATTGGGGTTTTTTTGCCCCGAGACGGGGGCGGCTCACCAGGGCACCAGGGGTTGAAGAGGAGGAAGAAGTCGTTGGCGTCGTCGAAGGGCGCCCCGTACTCCCCCGCCCCCGTGCGGGTCTTGACGCTCAGGCGGTAGC
>NW_010146806.1:0-5537 GCF_000699245.1 Pterocles gutturalis
TCCCGCCCCCGGTTTAAACCCTTCTCCTCCCTCAGCCCTGTCAGCGGCCGCGGCGGGGACAGAAATCTCCCTTCTGAGGGTACAAGTTGTACCCGGACGGGCTCCTGTGAGGGAGAGAGATTCGTAGGGGACTCAGCTGGGTCCCAAATACTCACCTCTTTAGCTACACAGCAGTAAAAAAAGGTCCAGAACCGGTTTATATCCCTTCAGCTTAACTTAGGCAACTGCTTTCTAAACAAATTTGAGCATCTGTACTTTCCTTCTGCACTGGCCTTTTGGTAAATAGATTAAAATGTTTTTAACCCTAAAAATATAGGGCTTTAGAGGAAGGGGGAAGCTGTTTAGTTACCTTCATCTATCTACAAAAAGTGGTTCCCACCTCTGCTCCCTGACAGGAATCCGTTACTAAGCCTTGAATCTGAGAATCTGTAAGAGAAACCATCAGGAATCAAGACAAACCCTGTTTGTGCTGCTCTGTATTTGAAGACAGAAGGGGAAAAAAAAAAAAAGACAAACCAAAATTACAGAATATAGGCTCCAACCACCGATTCTGCGGAGTCTCCTCTATGTGATACACAATTTTAAGTTTTAAAAGCAGCCTCTGTCGTGGAGAAGTAAACAGAAAAGACTCTTGACATAAGCACAAAACCAAGGTGCTTCCAGAAATTCTGAATAATTTGAAAAAAGGGAGAGCAGTTTACTGTTACAGATGATATTTAAAATATACCCTGCATAACATACATAAGTGTTTGAATTTCTGATATTTTTCTGCTCTATTTTCTTGCCACCAAACATAAACTGGTAACTAACACTTAAACCTGTTTTTTATCTTTTAAGGTGACTCCAGGAAAAAAAAAAAAAAAAACAAAACATCCTGAAGGAGCAGCGTGGGTTCCAGCTTGCACAATATTTTTGATACAAACCATATTATCAAAGACATACAAAGCTAAAACATTTCAGTGACCGGACTCCTTCAAAAAACAAACCTTATTTTTACCAGAATTAATTTACAGCAAAGACAGCCTCGCTCAATCCCTTTCTTTGTACCAACACAGCACTTCTACAGTTCCTCCCCTGGATGGCTGCAAAGACTCCAAGGGAAAACAGACAGGTTGTCGAGTGATGCTGGATTTTTTTATTTGTATAATAAATACGCATTACTGAGACACAGAATCTGGTGACCTAAATTCCAAATTAAAGTTCTGTGCCTGCATGGGTGGAGGAAAGAGATACAAAATGAGAAAGGTCTTTTACAAGGTCATCCAGCCTTTTGTGCTGCGGGGGATAAAATTCTATTCAGATCTTTCACAAAGCAGACCTCCTTTTGATATCACTACTATTTTATTTAATTACCTAGTTTGCCTCAAAGACTATTTCATGTGGCAGGATGACTTTAGGGTACTTTAGATGTGATACAGTTGGATGTAAGCAGCTTTTTAAGCATTGTATTTCTTTTTCCTTTGCATTAAATTACTCTGAAATCTATTTCATAAGCTTTGGGGGAGGTAATTTAGTTCAGCTTATTAAGTCATGACCTTATTATCATACCTTCAGCTTGTCATGATAGCTTTTTGCTACTGGACGATCTTGTATTTAGATGTAAAACATTCAGACAAAATCAGAATTCTAACACGGTCATGGACAATAAACAGATATTAAAGTCATATCCTTCCTTGAGGTCTTTACAAGTGTATCTATACCTGAAAAATTTATCTAAACCTAACAGTTTATACTAGTAAAGATCTCTGAAAGCCTACCTCATTACCGTCTCTACTAACCCATGTCTGAGCAAACTGAGCTGGACAGAAAAAAGAACAATTTTTTCACTGTCGTTATATGGGCATTGTCATGTTGACAATGGCTTTGGCAATTTTACAAAAAGAAAAAAAAATCTGCGGTATGCCACTAATTGTATATTCTGGCCTGATATACGGTGGTTTATTAGTGCACTTACTGCACAGAATCCCGTCACGTCCTATGTGATAAATGTCTCTGCAAACACAGCAATACTTACAGGAAAACACCAATTATAATGAAGATGTTAAGCGTGCATTTAAATCTCTCTTAAAGAGAGCTACGTGTACTGTTCACCGAGAAATGATTCCTTGACAACTCTGGAAGCTAAACCACTGGAAACCTCTCTAATCTGTGAACAAAAACTCTTACTCCAGGAAATTTTGCCATTAACGTCAACAGATCACTTTTTAAACCAGAAGAGGTATATTTTGCATCGCTTAGTCAGTCCTTCTCTACATCTGCTCCTTGCGTAAGAGCTAGTGATTTGTACACTTGTTTTATTACGACCGTGGCAAGATTCAAGGTATTCAGCAAAATATATTGAAGTATGCAGTACCCTGACAAGGGAGGAAAGCTATTCCATGTGCTGCTTCCTTGGAAAGGTATTGTACTTGATCCACAGGCTACCACGTGGTTACCATAAAAATCTCAACTAGAAAATACTTGTATAAAATATTGAAGAAAAAAAAAAAAAAAGAAAAAAAAAGTAGTACTTCATAGGGACTAAGATAGTTCTGGTGTCCCCAAGAAGACAGGAGCAGGACAGAGACAGCTGGCTCGCTGCCTGTTCCACTGAAACACCAAAGACGTGGCCGCAGCCTGTTCTGCTACACCCCGTCTGTGGGTATGAGATCACTGCCATCACCAGCACAAACCGAGCGTCAAAATCCGATATGATTTGCAACTGTGCAAAAGAATCCCTTCTCAAGCTCCTCCAGACCGGTATAATTTTGCTTTCTTTGTGTCTGCCCAACTGGTGTGAAGTCACATCATTTGTTCAGCATTTATAGTTTTAGGAAAACACTGGAAGAATTTCTAATGAAGTGGAAACAGGTGAAAGAAAAAAATGATTATTTATGAAAAGAACTTCCTTGGCACAGTCACAACTTCATTAATAATTTAGTAATTCTACTCTGTGCAAAGTAGCACAGAAAAGGCATAAAAGTCATTAGAAGAAAGCTCTTATTAAAATATCTAAATTACAAGATAAACCTTTAATACTCAAGATGAAGAACATTCACGGTGAAGTTCAACTGCTTGAAAAATTCTCAGATGCATTGAAATTTCTGTATTAAGGAAAGTGTAGCTTAGACTTGACATATACGCCCTAGACGAAACAAACATGTCTTTGATCTTGCTTAGTTTATATTGTTTAAATAACCTATTAAAAATGAATATATTTCATGAACAGTTTACAATCAAAGTGTGTTTTTTCTAAAAGCTGAGCTTCTACAAATACAACCATCTTCAGCACCACCAGATGTAAAACGCAAAAGCTCATTAAAGAAGCAGAAGGTCTTTATGGTATCCCTTTGTAATATTCAGAAGTCAGGGAAAAAAAACATGCACTTTCTCATCAGATGAGCCAAGAAAATTAATCACTGGAGAAGTGCACGATGATAAAATTTGGTTCTTAATTTTTTTTTAGCTTGAATAACCTAAAAATGGTGCTTCTACTATACTGACAGACAGAACCTTATTATACTAGAAATCGTGCAGATCTGTAGTAATCAATAATTATGATTAACAATAATTATTTAAATTAACCAATGATGAATTAATAACTGATTAATACTTGAGAGTCATCTTTTTCCTAAAACTACACAAAGTTACCTTCCAGTGGGCTCCCAAGCTGTGCATCTTGATACATGCTAGAAGTATACGATCCAACCATACAAAAAATTTTATCAGATCACCAAGTAGGAGCTTGTCCAGTTTCCAATTTTGCCTCCAGTGAAAAGAACGTCCGCAGAGGCAGGGCGAGTCAGCATGCTAGAAACTTGTGAGAGCTGCAGTTTATGGGATGATCCTATGGGCCTTCAACTCAAAAGAGCCACAAAGAAGAAAAAAAATGTGCATGCCAGACAAAAAAAAAGAAAATAAGAAAGGAAAAAAAACCCAGTGAGACTGCTCTCATCATCAGCAAGTATTCCACATAGTCCTGAGATGCCGAAACAGCTGCCTGAACTAGGTCCTGCCCCCCTCAGAACCCAGTGGAGCCCTAAGCCAGCCTGGAAGCTGATCTAGAAGCATAGAGTGATCTAGAACCATAGAGCGATCTAGAACCATGAAGCTATCTAGACCCAGCAACGAGCTAGAACCTGATTTAGAACCAACAACTGAGCTAGAACGTGGTATTGAAAAATAAAGTGATCTAGAACCAACAACGAAGCTAGAACGTGGTCTAGAACCATATCGTGAATGTGAAACAAACACGGTTATTTTGTTTTCCCACAGTGAATTTGCGGGCTGCTTGGATATTGAGAACAACCGCAGCCACCGCTCTGAAGCACCCAGGCCAACCCTTGCTTACCTCATCCAACTGCTTGGAGAAGTAAGCAACTACCCTTTTATAAAGTCCTAAAGTGCAAGGACCCCCCAGAGCTATGTCTTGTTTTTCCTGGAAAAATAACCAAAAGGACTTAGAAACTTCTGTAAGGCCTAATGAGGGGGTTTCTTACCTCCCTTGTCCGTGTCAGTTTTAAAAGTAAAGGATTTCCTTTCAGTAGTCCATATAATGGTTTAACCACAAGTCAGTTGTAGATCCAAAGCCAATACCAACCTGTCATCCCAAGGAATGTCACGAGTTCTTTTACTGTCTTGGGTTCAGATGTCCGACAGATGGCTTCTTTCTCTTCTGCTCCCCAGTTCCCTTTGTCCTCCTGAGATTTCAAATCTGAGCTATGTGACTTGAGGTTGTATTAGTTGAGCTTTCTGTTGAGAAACTCCATACCCACTTAGTCCCAAAAAGTTTAGTACACTCGCAGTTCACTCTATGCACTGTTCCTTAGTCTCTCTAGCATTAAAAGATCATCAACATATTGCAACAAATGTCCCATTTGGTGATGGAGGGTCCCAGGTCTCGAGTTCTTGAGCTAGTTGGTTTCCAAAAATGGTGGGACTAGTTTTAAAACCGCGTGGTAACACTGTCCAGGTCAGTTGAGGATTTTCTCCTCGTTTCGGGGTTTTCCCATTCAAATGTGAATAATTTTTGGCTTTCCTTTGCCAGGGCCAAGGAGAAAAAGGCATCTTTTAAATCCAATCCAGTGAACCAAACCCATTCCTTTTTCAATTGAGTTAATCATGTATGCGGGTTTGCCACCACAGGATGCAAGTCCTCTGCTATTTTATTAATTTCTCTTAAGTCTTGGACTAATCGATAACTCTTTCCATCTGGTTTCTTTACCAGGAGGATGGGTGTATTGTACTTTGATAAAAAGTTGTCTATTATTTATTTTATTACCTTTTGGTCATCTTTTACTTTAAATTCTATTTTCTTTTCCCCAAATGTTATTTCTGCTCCCAATTATTCTAATAAATCTTGTCCCAATAAAGATTTAGGAGAATTTGGCATATTTATGTATTCCTATCTGTCTTCCCAATTAATATCTATGTGGTTGTAGGAAGAAAGACTTTTCCCATTGGCCGGTAGCTCAAATTACACTTATAGAATAATTATATATATAATGATTATATATATTATAATAGATAGTTAGTTCTTGATTCAACACAGAGGAAGA
>NW_010146807.1:0-314 GCF_000699245.1 Pterocles gutturalis
CCAGCCAGCCTGTTCGGTCCAGGGCTGAGAATGCGTTCATGGGAAAGGGGGAGGACAGAGGAAGGTGCCTGTCATCCCCCATCACCCTCCCGCCTGCGATGGATGTGCAGGGCAGGTTGGGTCATGAGTGCAGCCGCTCCTTCCCCACCCCTCAGGCATTCGCAGGTTTTCCTGCAGAGCAGGTTTTCTGGTATTAGTGATACCACTGCTGCTTTCTGTCTTACAGTCCCACCCCCCAACACCGAGAAAAAAAAAAAAAAAAAAAAGGAACAAAGGCAGGGATAAAATCATAAAAAACTGTAAAAAAAAAAAAA
>NW_010146807.1:345-13798 GCF_000699245.1 Pterocles gutturalis
AAAAAGTGCAGCAGTTAGTGCCTTGAAGCACCGCAGCTCCCTGGTGCACGTCACTGAACGCCCCCAGAAAAGGCTCTCACGAGAGAGAGGTACCTGCTCTCCCACTCCTCCTCCCACCAGGAACACTCAGTTCCCCCTCGATGATTCAGATAACACCACCCCATTGCCCTGGACAAGCCTTTTGGCATTAGGAAACAGGAAGGCCTCCCCGCTCACCTCTCGTTCCTCCACCACCCACACACAATGGCCACCTTCGCATCCCAGCTTCCTGCTCGCTGACTGGACCAGGATGCAGCCAGCAGCGCCCGTGGTGCTGAGCTTCCAGCCCCCACACTCCTGCCCTCCCCGAGGGACCCATCCTGAGCAGGAATTTCACCTGGGCACCCCAACCTGGCCATGCAAAGCTGAAAGCATCTCCAGGTGCATGCAAGTGAGGAGGTTCACCAGGACTGGTTAGTGGGGAGCGGCTGGCTGCACAGCTCCAGGGGCTTTGTGAGCACCGCTCTCTTCCTACGGCATTTGTTTTGCCAAAGTCAAAAGGGTTGCTCCTCTCTTCTGGCATGAGGATTGACGAAGAGCTGGCTAGCTGGACTCACCACCCTTCATCCCCTATATTTTTAATCAGCACAAGGAGCACACAGAAAATTAGTTCTGCATCCATATAAGTACTTTAAATGGTGTTTTTTCCATCTCTGGACTCTTGACTTCAGCAAGTCATGCTACTTGCTAGAAACTTTGGCTCCTCCATTTGGCTGCAGGGTGAAGGTGGTGTTCTTCAGTGACCTCCACTGGGAAGCAGCCAGCTTCCCTTACAGAAAGGTTTCCTTTCCCTTTTTCTGTACCGCTCTACCTAAGCGGGGACTTTGCTCTTCTGGAGGTGGCGTGCTCCTGACAGCAGCTTGAGTCGATGCACCTACTGCCTTGATCTGATCTCATGGGACCTTCCTGACATAATTTGTCTTGTTTAAACTGGTTCTCCTGATTTTGTGGAAAGACCACTGATATTCAATGACTTTCCTTAAACTTGCCCCTTCTGCATTCTGGATCTTACATAGGATTCTTTCAGCAGAATAAATGGAAACTAAGATCTAGCCATCCTGTTCATGGAGAAGGCATGGAAAATGCAAACTCCTGGATTAAATGTCAGGTGGTAAACAGGAATCTAAAAGAAATTATTTAAAATCCTGTGACTTTCCCACACAGAGCAGTATTTTCCTGTCATTGCAGCTTTGCTCCTGCTTCCCATTTCCTCCCTGAGCGTGCTTGCCCAGCGACCATAACCACCCCGAGCCCCACAGGACGTCCAGCTGGGACCACCAGCTCCTCTGGCTCGTGCTACAGAATGAGCACAGGCTGAAGGAACAACGGAGGCAGGACATGGGAACCTTTAAATCCAGGCTTCCCAGCATCAGAGACCACATAGAAAACCCTTAGTCTCTTTATTTAGTCTTTTCCTTCTTTATTTAGTCTTTTCCTATGTGAACTACTCTGTTCACAATTTGTCTGCCTGTAACTTTGTCCATAGGAGTGATTATTAATTAATTAATAATTTATTAACAATTCCCTGACAACACAGGGATGGGATTCTCCTGGGGAAATATACTTTCCTCATGTTTCTTTTAAAGATGCCAGATGTCTGCCTTAATTGCACAGATACAAAGCCAAACTCCATTGACGTCAGTGCTTGTTAGCTGGGTTGTATTAATATCAGGTAGATATAAAAATCAGTATCACGCAAAAATTCAGAGAGAACAGTACAACACCCACACAAACCTCCCGTTGAGGAGTTCCTGGGGCTGATGCTTCCCTTATCTGCAACGAACAGCTGAAGTGCCTACGACCCGAGGCTCAGACCCCAACTCTCCTTTTTGCATCATCTCTTCCCCCCTTGAGAAAGAAAATACTGTGCAGAAAGTGCATCTAACACCCTGGTAATGAGACAAGATTAGCAGTGGAAAAACCAGCGCTCTCCAGCTCCAGCCTCAGCAGGTGCTGGGGCCCTGGGAGCAGGAATAGGCTCCGCAGCCCCTTCCTCCACCTCGCAGGTGCACGGCGTTCAAGGTCAGCTCCAATACGGTGCCGCCGAGTAACCTTGGAGTTGAGCGGTGTGGAAGGAGCAGTGGGAGAAAACCTGCGGGGAGCCCAGCCTGGGCCCTCCCCACCTTGGTGCTGAGTCTGGGGCCCGTGTAAAGCTGTGTGCCCACAGGGGCACGCCTGCCCCAGGCACGTGTCCCGCTGATCCTGGGCTTGCCTGACGGACCTGACCCATCACAACGGGTTTGTGTGGCCAGCACTGGAAGCTCACAGGATCCCCTTCTCAGGAACGCAGGGCACCGGCGATGGCTGGGTCTGGATTACTGAAGAGCCTGAGCTGTTTAATAAACACTCACATGGAAACACGTGCAAGACGACAAAGTGATGCCCATAAAAAATGGTTTGACATTTACTGGATTTCCCTGACGCTCATCTCAACAGAAGGAACGGTTCCCTCTGTTTCACTGACAGCGATTGGGTGAACCCCTGTTACTTGGGTTCCTAACCCAACATATCAAAGATTTTTTTTCATTTTCCTCCGAAAAACATTAAGGAGTTGCCTAATTTTACTGAATTAAAAGCAGCATCACCCACGTGCTAGTGCCATGTCCTTGATGGATGTCAATGGGAACAGCTCTAAGGAAGCGGTGGAGATACCCTGGTGCTGCTCCACACCAGGCGAGGAAGTGACGTGCTGGGAAAGCTGGCCAGTGGCCTCAGAACAGCTCCTCACCAGTTCCACGGCCAGAGACAGACTCTGACACCTCCGTGGCAGCAAGATGATTGTCTTCAAAATGAAAAACATAGACACCACCAGCAGCCTGTCAAGTGTGTAAGTAACCCCAATAGCTCCAACAGCTTTGTAAGACTTAAGCTGAAAGTTAAGCGTGCAAACAGTATTTCACAGATAAGACTTTGAAGAGCATTGTTTTCAAGCTGCTTTTTATCATCTTTACTTCTGTGTTTTCTGTTCCACATGTTCACGGTTCAGTGGTGTTACTGAATGCCAAGGATGCCTCAGCAACAGCCCTCCCAGGCTTTCGGAGTAATTAGTTTGAGAAGAAAACAGCTGCCAGAATTCAGAAGACAAATTGGTGGGTCAGCTACTTCTGTTCCATCTCTCCTTGCCGTTTCTGTTCACTGGTTTCACTGGGAGCCCAGAATTGCTGTGGTCTTTATTACTACCCTGTAGCAGCCTTCAAATGAAAGGACGGCTTTGTTACAGATCACTACATTAACTACTTTTCAGTGACACCTCTTCTTTTCAAACATCAAGGTTCAGAACTTGCACAGCTGGAATACACCCACATACTAGCATTATTTATTAGTTATAAATCAGCTCTTTCAACGCTATGGTACATCTGGCCAGCAATGAATCAACTGAGCTGTTTGACTTGGGTGGAGACTGGGATCTTTCAGCGAGCATCTTAACCCAAAGAACAAGACAGATCTTAGAGGGGAGGAATGACAGCCTGGTGGTAATGCCTCACACAAGCGACTCTGCAGAGCAAACTGCACCCTGCTGAAAAAGCTGACCTCTCTGGGATTGTTGCATCATGGTTACACCGGCTGGGGCAAGGGGAAATAAAGTGTTCAGCACATTGTTGTGCCTACTGCAATCCCTTCAAATCGCTTTTCCTGTATGTTTGGTCATCGCCTCACTACGAGCCTGAGCTGTGCACTCTCAGGAGCAAAGAGCATCCTTTTATATAATACATGTCCTACCATATCCAGCTGAGCAATACTTTTTAGGCTCTCATTGATAAAAGTAAAAACAGGCAATTTCACTTCTTATACGCATAACAACAATCAGGATTTCAAACCCCAGTTGAAGCCGCTGAGCTCCTTTCATCTGCTCGTGATGCTGCCCCAAGCAAAGCTGTCAGCTGAGAAGCTCCCCATCGTGCTGGATGAAGAACAGCCGCTGATGATGGCTGCTGAGCTGCAGTAAAGCTCCCCGTCGCAGGCTCCTGGAAGGAGATTAAGGTTTGCAAAGCCAAGACTGCCGCTAGACCTTCCACCTGCCAAATCAGAGCATTCACACTGCGGTTTTTAAACAGAAAGACTGTACGGTATGAAGTGAGGGAAATCACCCGACGCTTACTGTTTCCTTTACAGGTGCCAGGAGTCTCTTTGAAGCTCCGAGCAGACTGTATCCAAACACCAAGTTGCCTTTTGAAGATGTACTTGTTACTTTTAATCAGATAGCAGTAGTAATAAATTCAAAGACTCAGGAAACTTCTAAGTCAGACTTCTTCCTTCCCTGAAGAAATGCTCACAAAATGAACGTTCATTTTTATTGTCTGGTGGAACCCTCAGTTAACAATCTGAGATGGAAACAGCAACAGTGAGAAAGTTAACTTGGTGCCAGGAATATCATAGTTAGCAAGGGCCTCAGTGCTTCCAGAAGCCTCCCCTGTGTCTGAGTATTAGGGCATCACTTTATAACATACACTTAATCTGATCCACCTGTGGGCTACTACAGGCAAGAACACTTTCACTCCAGGCATGCTCCCACCATGTCTACCCCAAATCTACCACACAGAGCTTTTTAGTGGGTTTTTTAAAATTTTATTTCCTAGTTTCCCTACTGGAAGGAACAGGTCTGTCTTGCTAGTCACTAGGCTTTAGGGTGGAAGAGATTGTCCCCTGTGGTGGCAGACTGCAACTATGATCCAGTCAGCTCTAAAACTAACCGCTCTAAATGAAACTTCACTGTGTCACAGCTGGTAGCAGCCAACACCATGCAACATATACTTCAGACAAAAACCTTTCGGTCACATCCTAGAGACGGCATCAACCCGGATCTGCAAAGCCGCATCTGCACACCATCAGCATGGAGCAACTGATTATTCTGGTGAACCATGCTGACCTACAGTGACTAAGAATCAGGCCACTGATTACTGCCCATGCTGCAAGGAACTCCTGTGCAGTTTGCTAAGGGGCTACAGCATTTCTCAGCAGTGCAGCTGTGACACTCCTGGGAACGAGCAAGGGCTCCTGTTACTCCCTCCATAAGCAGGAATTCTACTCAGAAATGCAAATCCAACTCAAACCCCTACCCAGAGAACTTGCCTGATGCACAAGCACCCATCTCCCACTGCAATAGGCAACTACCAGGGAGGTACAATTTCAGGAAGGGAAATCTTACACTCTCGTCACCAACATGACTAGGAAATACTGGTTAATGATCTAATTTTCTAGGTATTGCTAATACCCAACCTGTTTATACAAGCCAGCAAGAAGCCCAGGGCTGAAACCCTGCTTCCAACTAGAAAATGTTTTTAACCCTTCCCTCACCACCCCTGAAGTTCTAGCCTTTTGCTTTAAAAAAGTTCCACAGATTCCAGTCTCTTGACACCCACAGGAAGTAAAACCTGCCTATAGGTTTCTACAGCAAGTACCAGGCAAAAATCATCAGCTCGAGCAGCTACACTACTCAGCTGGGATTTTTCCAGAGTACCTCAACCTTCCAGCCTGGCAGGCAAATGCCTGTAATGGCTGCTCACAACTGTTCCACAAGGCAGGTATGTGCCTGCACCAGGAAGGAAAGGTATCTTCAAGAGGTCATGCTGGGACTAGTAACTCATCTTCCAGGTTCCCAACAAGCATAAAAACTGACAATTACCTTTGAAATACAAACCAATTTAAACAGAAAGAACAAATTTTCTTTTGGAGAAAAAGCAGCCAGGAATAAACCTGGATTTAAATTAAAAATCATGTTTTTATACTACTGCAATGAACACCCACCTAAAATAACCCTTTCAAATGCTTCATGGCTTCATCCCATCTTTCTAAAGCTGTTTGCCACATCTGCTAGCATCAAGTGACAATCTGATGCCAGGGCTACCTGCAATGCAACAGCAAGTTCACAGACTTACAGACCACTGTTCTGGAGAGGAAAACCTGCTGCTCAAGTCACCACTACTGTAACCAGCAAACAATTCTCCTTCATCCAATTTTAAGTTTTGCTAAAACAATGTGACAAGCAGCTCATTGTGTACCCTACAGCCTCATTTCTCAAAAACCTGTAATACTGAATCTCATACTGAAGAGACCCATTGTCCCTCTCTTGCCAGTCTTGGTTTTCTTGGTCTTAATTCACAGCAAAAGGCTGTGAAGAGCAAGAATTGTTTCAGAAGGAATAAGGTACCTCAGTGTCAGCATTCAGGATCTATGCAGGTCAGCTTCCAGGGCTCCCATGCACCAGATCATGCTCTCTTCTGCCCACCCCCCATTTGACAGGGCTGGGTGCCGATTTCCTCTGTGTGGACAGTGCAGCGTGTGTGGCCACAGGTCAGTGGCAGTGCAGAGGTACTGGTTCTCTCAGCTCTAGTCAGAGCACTGAAACCTGTTATTTAATGGAGCTGTTGAAAGCCTCAAAGAAAAAACCCAAAAAAAACCCCAAAACCCCAACTTCCTTAACTCTTAACAACTGAGGAAGTTTTTGCTAAAAAAAGCCTGCAAAGATCAGAATCCAGTTGTCTTCTGTTGTAAGAAGCTGGCATCTGTATGCTGTAGATCACCCAACACCTGCTTCTTGCCCAGGTTTCAAATCTCCACTGCTGCAGCAGCCTTTAAGCTAAGGTTGCTTCCTTTTTTTCCCCTCATTCAAGATATTTTTGTCATTTTTTGTCTCAAACCTTGCCTGTTTCACCAAATTGTGTAAATACTTACTTGGAGAAGAAATAAGGGAGTTCAGAGTCACAAATGAAGATTGACCAAAACCAAATCCTTTATTTCCACAACTGTATAAATGTGCTCCAAGTATGTGTCCAACACAAGTTAGAACAACAAAATAGAACATGCCAGTTGCAAACTAGATCAGTTCACCGATGTGCTGACTCCTTGGTATTAGGCTTAGTTACACGAGACCAGTCACAGTAAAAAGGTATATTTTAGAGTACAAAGAGTAGCAGGATGTTAAGCCATTTCAGCTTGTGCACATACAAGTCACACTTCTGGCAGAAAATGCAGGGAAGTTTGCATTATTATGCTGGAAGCTACGTTGCATCACTTTAAATGGCATCAATATCGATATCATCGTCTTTATTGTTTGCAGGCTTCACAGTTTCAACTTTAGGTACACTGGCAGTTGTAGAGTACACCACCTGTGGAGACAAAACACTTAGTTTTACTACAGCACCTGTTGTCCTTAACCAGCAGAATAACAACTTTAACATTAGGAGTTGCAACATCCACCCCCTCGACAGCCCTCCTGTCTATTGCTGTGCACTGCTTCACGTGCTGCTCCATGTTCTCAAATGCACCACCTTCCAGTGCAACAATAAATATTGCACAGGTAACCTAAACTCAGGCATTCTCAAACTTCAACTACACCTTAACATCTGTCTTCAGAAAGTAGAGGTGTTGTTTGTAGGCAGGAGGATCTTCTATTCAGGAAGAAGAGTAGGTACTAGTGGGAGGAGAAAACAGAAAGCCCACATGCCAAAAAATCCCAGCTCTAGTCAGCTGGGGGGTAGATTTTATCTAGGCCTGAACTGTGAGGAAAATGGTTCTTTAATCAGTTCTTCTAACAAACACACACACTTAACTCTAAAACATGAGGCTTTTTGCACAATACTGCTTGTCAGTCTTCCACTACATGAAAAACTACTGTGCAAGAGACTGTGCTGTTACACAATGATTGTCTTTGGCTATTAAGATGCACCTGTACTGTTACAAAAACCATCTTAGATAGACAAATGACTATGGGTAGAAAAAAGGCTCTGACAAAGCATTAGAAATGAGGTGTTCCTCCTGTTCCAAACATGCACAGTAATACAGGTGTATTTTATAGCACATCAAAGTACAAGACCTAAGCATGCAGAATGGCACAACTTCAGAGCTGTTCACAGTAAGTGAGCCTTTCCTACCTCTATGTTTTCATCTTCATCCTCTTCTTCATTACCGGAAGATTCTTCTTCAGCTTCCTTTAGCCATTTAATAAATGGTTCTGCTTTGACATGGATTTCTTTGGCAAGCTCCTTTGAAACATATTTCTTTGAGGCCTGAAAGACAGAAGTACACAGACTTTGCTTTAACACTGAAGAGTTTCCATCAGATCACACCCAAATAGAGAAACAGCCCAACTTTGAACTCTAACCTAACCCTACTGCCTTGAATGACCCATTTTTGAAAGGGACGTTTCTCCCAGGTAGTAACTTATCTCAGATTAGTTGTTTGAGGACATGTGCACAAGAAGCTAATGGAGAAAACAGATGCAATACACTAAATTCAGGTACTTAGCAGGTATAGCACATGAAATATTACCCCTTACCTTTTCTGCCCAGCCAAGGATGACTTCTTCTTCCAGAAGATCTGCATCGTACATTTCCTTCAAAATATGTGGTATTTTAGAAAGAAGTTGAGACTGATGCATGGCTACCACGCACTCAAAGCCATGGAGAAGGTACCTCTGAGCTTTCTTGTTGTTGTGGCAGAACTAGAATTGCAATAAAAGAAAAAACATTTGTTTTTACTTTAAATTAGCTTTTTTCCTCTCCAAAGAGCCGCTGCTTCTGTTCTCAACTCTGTTCAGTAAAACAGAATTTACAACAGTTCATACTATCCCTCCCACAGTTCTCCCTAGTTAAGGAGGGGTTTAAAAACAAAAAGCTGCAAGAAGTTGTCTTCCCCACAGTACCAAGCAATCCAGAACTGGTCAAGTAGTTGCTGCAAGAAGCCAACCCAACAATTTTTACACCAAATGCAGAAGAAGAGACTGCTTACACGAAGGAAGTGACGCCTGTATTTCCGTATCTGTTCACGAATCCTTTCATCAAAAAGGACTTCAGTGAGAACTAGCGGGCCCATAGGCTTTACATCCAGTCTCTCTGCTTCTGCTACAATATCTTTGTCAGAAGTATCTATGACACCTTCTTCCTTCTTTTTCTACAGAGAGGAAGAGATAGAAATGTTTTAGAGCACTGACACAGACCTCAGTAGCTTTATTGCACTGCTTCCCTCCCCACCACTGGGGGAACCAGTACTTTGGCAGAAGCTTAAATAGCTTGCACGCAGTCTCCTTGCCAACATTTTATACAACTGCAGCAGAGTGACTACCAAGCAAACAACCAAGAGAATACTCACCTTCACAAAATCAAATAGTAAGTTGACTCTCTCCTCCACTGTTCTTTCCAGGTCTTCACTAAGTGTGAGGTTCTTTGCATGGTCACTGATTTCATCCATTCTACGCCTCTGCGCTTCTTCTGTTGTGTCTTCACCCCAGTCATCATCATCATCTTCCTCCTCAAAACCAAGACCAAACCAACAGGTTCATACCATGGTACTACAACTGTTGCAATACACAAGTGTTGTACATACTAATTTGAGAGCAGTTTTATGAACATGTACTTTTGATTTTTCCCCTAAAGAAAGGGTTACACCATGATTTAGAACTCAAATATAATGGAGAAAGAGCAGATGTAGGAAAGAAGTAATGGAACGTAGACTTGAGTTTGCAGCCAGAGTATTTGCAGGGTTACTTAAGTGCAGTGCAGTTTCATCACTCTGTTGACTTGCAAAGAATACTGGTGACTTAAATTTTGCATCAGAGCAAGACAACACACATCCCCATCTCCCCACTTCCCCTTCTACTTACCACAACCTGTGGAGGAGTAATCTCCTCTGGTGGTGGGGGTGGAAGTGTCTCATTGCTGGACACAGAACCATTCTCTTTGTCCTTGCCTTTTCTGTTCTTCTTTTCCTTGTCTTTCTTTCCTGTACCAGTTTCACCGCTTTCTGCAAGTGAATGTTAACGTTTTATTCAATGAACTAAAGGAAAGCTGAAGCCCCTGCACTACTGCACCTTTGCCAAATCCCCAAGTGGGTTCACATGCTTTTATTAGCAGTAACTTATGTGTCGTACCTATCCCCACATACATTCAGGGCAGATACACATCTGCTAGGGAAACCCCTGGTTCCAGTGAAAGTCTTGCTTCTCATCAAGACCTGAAGTTGTCCAAGTCTATATAACAGGTGACCTCACAAAGCAGAGACCCCCGGAATAGGTTAGACTTTTCTATTCTAGCAAGCTTAAATTGCAGCAGGCAACTAGATGCTTACTACAGAGTGTTGCTTGCATAGAACAAGTACATTACAGTTAGCATTTACTACAGTGCTTTTACTTCACTCTGACTTAAACACAGAACTGCCATGAGCTCCTGCAAACTACTCCTCCTCCTAAGTTGTATCCTGTATAAGCAAACCCAACTCTTCACAAATACTTCTACTCAGGAATGATACAGGATAACAAGGGAAGAGACTGCTCATATTAAAAGTATGAACACAGCTACTTCATCCTGACCCACAAACAAACTCTGTGAGTATGCTGGAGCCTTCTTACACTTTAATTAGATGACAGCTACTTGTTTTCCTACTTCATTAACAGCACTCACACTGGAAAAGTTCCCTCTACCCCCACCAAATAAGGAAACACACTTACCAGGTGGGTTTTTGAGAATGAACGTGCAGAGTTTATGGTTTGTGTCAAGCATGCCTCGATAGCCACAGGCTTTGCAAGAATTACCTATAGTTTGTTTCTTAGGATTGACATGCTGTAAAAAAGAACAGCCTTTGGTTAACATACCACTTACAGAACAATTATGCATTAAAGCCTAACCCTGATTTTCACATTATCATCTTCACAGAATTAAGACAGAGATTTAAATACTCTACAGCAACTGCAACACAGAAAGTTTAGAAGGAGCAATTTAGCTCAGAAGTTTTATACTTTTATAAATGTAAAACTTCCCAAGGGGTCCATGTTTGTGCATGTGTGCATACTAGATTTTATCTTCTAGATATTCAAGTCAGCTATTAACTTTGCACCACTTCCACAAACATCTAATGAAGTGTTTCCATAGCGCTACCATTAGTAGTGACAGAGCACTCACCAGATCAGTTTCAGGATTCTCACACTCAGGACAGAGAACAAATTTTTTAATGAATCCATCCAACATGTCTTGCAGCTTATTCGCCTCATGAGATCCATTGACAATGTAACGGTCATTCTTAACATCAAACTGGGTCTGTGCTCCCAGCTCACAACCAAAAAATTTGGTAGGATCTGTAAAGAAAGTATAATAACCACGACTGCTCTCGTATCTTCACTGCGATTTTTTAAACAGCAAGTAAATACACCATTGCTTCTTTCTTGTAACTACTTTATCCTGAGATAATCACACTTCTTTCTTACAAATTTTGAAAGAATTGTATTAATGATTTACTAGCCAGTTAACACTACCACTTCAAACACAGAAGTATTTAAAAAAACTGCTGTGTCACTCCAGACTACTTACACGTTGGAGGCCGATTAAGCGCCTTTGCAACGTCAACCATGTTGACTATAACTGTCTTTATTCCATTTCCTTTGCCCTCCACCTAAAGAAAAAAAGTGTTTTAAGATTAATGACGTCAAAAGCCAAACCCAGTGTGTATTCCCCATTTCACTATATCAGTTTTGCTTTGAAGCGTCTTTTCAGCTGACGCACACTTAGTGTGGACATAAAAGAGCATATGTCCTCCTTGCCCTCTGACTTGCTAATGACCTCACACCTCTCTTCCTCCTCTCTGAAGAGAGGAAGTTTTGTTTGAAACACTACCTACTTACCATGAATAGTTAGCTAGTTACCTTGGCAATCAGACGGGGCATTTTGTAGCGATAGAACTGATCTGAAACACTGCGGTTGACGTTGACAGACATTTTGCCTTATTAGTAGCTTTATCAATAAGATGAAGAGATCTTTGATTGCAGTTTTTTGGTATCTTCTGTCTGGAGAAGACGGGATGACATAAACGACTGCAAGAGTTCTCGGTCTCTGACATGAAAAAATTTTCGCCACTGAGGCTGTAAGGTTCTTGCTTGTATGCTATGTTTCCCCAATACAGGTACCAGTGGCTGCGCAACAGCTCTGCAAGTATTAATAAACAGAGAGGAAGTTGACCTTAATGTGCACCAATCAACTTTTGTTACAGAAAGGGACTACATTTAGGGTAAAAAGCAGAAAAAAAATTTACATTCTTTATGCTATGTCATTCTTCAGCTTGTGGAACACGAAACAGCAGCCTTGAATTGTACTGGTAAGTAACTTTTCCTCAACTACACCATAGAGCTTTCCACCCTCTTCGTTGTTACTACCCCAAAAGCATTCAACAGCTTAAGACCATTTTCTGTACAATTAACTCCCCAAAGAGTGCTGTGATCAATAAGGAAGGGGAAGGAACACTGCTTGATTTATTATGGAGACCAATGGCTCTTGCACCAAGAGGGTCACGTGATAATGTCTCAGGCTGCAGCAAGCAGGAGAAAGATCTGGAAAACAGTTTCAAATTCCACATCCTATCAAACCAACCAAAGACTGTAAGAATGCTGAGAAATATCAGTAAGATGAAGTACCAGCAATCTGTAGCCCAACAAAATTTTTTACGTGGCTTACCAGTTTTTGGATTGGAGTGGAAAAGAGTTGAAAATTAGGTTATTCTCCCTCTCACTTATGGATTCTCATAGCAGCTTCTGTTGAGCTTTGCCTTAACAATAAGCCTGATAAAGTCTGACATAGGTTGCTTCACTGTAGAAAGCCTAGCAACGCAGAGGTACAGAACAGTGCAGCAGCTTTTCCAGTTGACTTTTTTCTTAGGGGAAGGGGAGGAGGAAGGGGAAGGAGGATGAATCCTATTATTCAAGTTGCCTTAAGCAGTATTTACATATTTAAATTAACATGTGTCTCTATAATCAGATCTAAGAGTACTTAAGCCATAACTGGTTGGCTACACAGGCAACTCTGACGACAGTACGGCTATTCTGACACGTCATCATGTTGTTATCGTTAATGACAGAAGCCTTGACACATTAAAATAGCCTTCTTAGTATTTACACATAAGAGCATGGCTATTGGTTCCACACGGTTCGAGTCCCTCTGGTCAGGTATACAAATTCTTTACACAAGTAAACAGATTCATATGTGCACTGTGTTCCATTTTATCCCAGATGCAGTTCTGCCCTTCCTCAGCAAAAAGTGCACCGTGGACTTTGACCCAAGCACGGGGCTTCCCTCCCCAAGATGTCTAAAAAGAGCCACCACACAACCTGACCACGTGCTTGCAGAAGCACTGAGGAAGCAGGTATCTTGGAGAACGAGCTCTAAAGAAGACCGTGCAGTTTCCCCTCCTTCCAGATTACAGCTTTTGTTTGCTGTAGATTAAAGCTCCCTCTCCTGGTCCCTAGACACCTCATCCCAAGCACCACCCCCCCCCCCAAATGCTATGCACAGAGGAAGGAAAGGGGAAGGCAACTAGACTCCTTTGCTTCAAAGCACCGTTTCTCCACCCCGCTCAGGCCTGTGATGAGTCATAAATGCACCAATTAAGCACTGAGTCAGCCCTGGCAGCGATGGGGGAGAAATCACCTCCAGCCACG
>NW_010146808.1:0-10014 GCF_000699245.1 Pterocles gutturalis
ATGCTGTGCCAGAGCTGCGGGGAAGAAAAGTTTGGGACCTCTTCTTTGTTGCTTGACGTGTTTCCTCATTCAGAATGGACGAGAGGATCTTTGTTCAGGTGGTTGTAGCATCTTCTGTATTAACTGGTGAAACAGTAAACCAGGAAATAAACATTAATGAGATAATTTCATTTGACACACTGCTGAGGGCTGCCTCCTCTGTTGCCTTGGAGACAACACAGCTATTACCTGGCAGGGAAGTGAATGGGCCGTATAGGATTTGCCTGAAAAGTGCACTTGAGTTTCTGTTCTGCAGCTTTCCAGCAGCCTATAGTCGCTGTTTTAGGAACAGAGCAGCAGTTCTCTCTGTCCTTCCCGCAACAGAAATAAAGATATGTTTGTCAATAAATAGGTTTACTTTTCTATTTATATTTGACTAAAAGGTGAGGTCAGAAATCTGGGTTTTGTGGCACCCTCATAGCAGAAAAGATAGTTTAAGATGGTGAAATATTTGTAATTGCACTGGTTCAGATGGGTGCTTAGGGCAGAGCTCACCCTGATGCAGAGCACCTGTACTTCAAACCACAGAGTGACCCTGAACAGACTGGTGGGATCCTGCAGTTCTTCCTGGGAGGTGCTCAGCAGCTGCAGTAATTAACATTTGTGCAGTGGAAATTCTGATTATTCTCTGTGTTGCTGTATGAAGGATCACTGTGTACAATTACAGACTTTGCCTTTTTATGCATTCTGTTGAGCACTTCTGCAGACAGCACTGCCGGACAGCCTCAGTGTTCAAGGACTAGATAGGATTAATTCATGTGAGCTTTCTAACCAGTATTCACTAAATTTGGCAACAGCGTCCCATCATTACCTAAAATTAGTGTAATTTGTTCCTCATTCCTATTGACAAGGAATGAGGCTGTGTCCTGATGAGCCCTTCCGATTGCCAGTCACTTATTTGATTTTCCCCCATTCCTGATAAAGTGAAACTGCTAAGATCCATCACCTTCCTTTTTGGCTGATTTAATGACATTACTTTTGCTATTGAATCTTTGCCCTACCTTCACCTTTTGCTCCCCAGTACCTCTGCAAAGCTTTCCCAGGTCTCCTCTTGTGGACGTTTTTGTCCTCATTTCCTGTAGATGTTTCCATTTCCTCTCTGTGCTCCATCTTCCAGCAGCATCTGTTGCTCCCTCTAAGTCTGCTGCTGCCTCCACAGCACTAGGTAAGAATAGCTTCCTAATGGATGCACACTAATGTCTTTCCCTTTCAAATTGTGCTGGTTTTGGCTGGGACAGAGTTACTTTTTTCACAGCAGCTAGTATGGGGCTATGCTCTGAATTTGTGCTGTTGGTAACACAGGGATGTAGTGAATTAATTCCTTATTTTGTTTTGCTTGCATGCGTGTTGTTTGCTTAACCTATTAAACCGTCTTTATCTCAACCCATGACTTTTCTCAGTTTTATTCTTCTGGTTCTCTTCCCCATCCCACCAGCAGAGAGTGAGTGAGAGGCTGTGTGGGGCTGAGCTGCCAGCTGGGGGTAAACCATGACACGAACACAATCTTTTTTTGTAATATTATTAACTAGGGTGATTGTTCGGGCTTGTGTTTGCCATCGTACATATTGTGCTTTCAGTCTGTGCAATCAGCAGGATGTGGAAAGGGATTCTTTGGCACCTTCGCTCAGTGATTAGTGTTTGTATAGCACTTGGAAAGCTTGAAATGCTGTAAGAGGGATAAGTAGTATTAATAATAATGACATGCTCCATTATAAAGAATGGAGCTTATATGTATTTGTGGTGATAATCCCCAGCCTCCTCTTTTCCGAATGCTGTTGTCTTTGTGATCTGCCTCTAGCTTATCTTCCTCGCACCTGTCAGAGCACTTTTCCAACAGCTTTTCTTCCTCCTCTAATTAAAGGCGCACAGGAAAAAAATAAAGATTCCTCTTAACATGGAATTCAGCCTTCAGGTTTCAGTGACAATACCCAGATGTGGTGGTCACTAAACCGTGTTTGGGGACTTTGATCTAAGCAGTTTTCTACTAATCTCTCTCATTATCTGTTGCTGGCCTAAGGTCTGCCATTCATTAAAAGCCATTTGGTTTTGAGCAGCTTCTGGGGTTTGATATTCCTGGAGGAGTGCTTTCCGGTGTCCAGGTAATGTTTCATCTGTGCTTTTTACGAATTAATTTATTTTGATGTCACTCCCTGTAGCTTCTCCTTGGAAGATTAGCTTTGCCACTGAGGAGGAAATTAATAAGATACATGGAGAACGTCTGAATCTTTTCTTCTCTTAATGGTTGAAGCAGAGTTAATGCAAAGTTTTCCCTCTGAATTTTGTGTGTTTACCTCTCAGCTGTACGTTTCTAAAGTGGTGGGTTACTGCCAGGGCTTGGTGCAGGGAGAGCTGCAAAGTTCTCCGAGGACCTCGTGCTTGGAATTGCCCAGACTGACTTGGCCAGACCTTTCTGGCCAGGACACTGTGTTTTGACCTCCAGTTTTTGCACTGGTCAAGCTCTTTCTGGTGGTCTCCCACAGACTGGAGGTCCAGCCCTGAGGGCAGCCTTCTGCCAAGCATCCTGACCTGCCTTGGGCTTACAAGAGTAGGACTTAAGCTCTCTGGGAGCAATTTAGAGTTTGGGCTTTGTGGGCGTTCTGCTGCGTAAATCTTCAGGATCAGGTGAGGGAGGATTTTAAGCACATGCCAAGACCCCTCTTTGTTACTGCTCTTAATCTCATAATAATCTGGGTGGTATGGCACCTATATGGAGTTTATAAACATGAATTAGAGGAAGGGTTAATTCAGAGACATCTCCTGAGGAGCTACTGAATCAGTTTTTTTTTTTTTTTTTTCTGAGCTCTTAAGTGTGCTGTCTGGGGATAATGGGAGGAAAGGAGCTGAAGATAGAAAGCCAAGACTCAATCCCCAGAGAAGAGCTGTGTAAGTGCTCTCAGGTGATGGCTTGCAAGTATTTTTTTTTTTCCTGTGTGACTAGAGCAGGTTTTGAAGTTGTGAGTCAAAACTTGAGAGTGTACTTCAGTTTGTTGGCTTTTAAGAACGATGGCTAAGGTGCTTAGGTTGTGGAGGTGTTGTCTTTACAACAATTTTGACTGTTTTTTATGAGCTCATGTGGTGGCAGAACCAAGGCAGTGCAAGGACCAGTCTCAACACAGAGCAGAAATTAAATGGCTGAGGCTCCCTCCTCCAAGCTGGGTCACCCTCTGAATCAGACCACCAGTTTTCATAGGTCAGAGGATCCTGAGCGCATATGCTGACCAGCAGAAGGGAGGTGGAGGGATGGTTTCAGGAACAGATCAGAGCCATCATTGTGAGATAGAGATTCTCGTTGCCTGCTTTTAGGCAAATCTTTCTTCTTTACATGTCCATGATATTTTTTACCCTGATGGTTAGAGCTACTGAACACATCTTGTTCTTCTGTGCTTAAATGGAAGCTGAGGATATTCAGGACTTGCAAAAATTGATTGCCTCCAGTTGATTGTCCCAAGTGGGAACACGATAAATGAGGCCCCAGTTCTAGCAGGGGTCTGCTTGGCTGCACATGTGGGACTAGTGGCTGAACAAATGAGGCCCCAGTTCTAGCAGGGGTCCGCTTGGCTGCACATGTGGGACTAGTGGCTGGGAATGATGTCTATGAAGATCTTCAGGAAAGAGAAGGTATTATCACTATTTGGACTGCCAGTCAGGTATATCTTCTGCTAGGTTAGACAGTAAGAGGGCAAAAGGGGCTGGTACTTGGGAACTGCAGCCTTTAGAAGAGGTGGAATCCTGGGTGTACAGTGGAGACACAGAATGTACTGTGCCCATCAGCCAGGAAGATGCAGGAGAACTGGGATGCACTTCATCTTTTCTGTCTGTAAAGTAGTGATAAATTATTCCAACCTTGGAGTTTTTCAGGTAGAACTCTGTGAAAGTGAGTCGCGAAATTCTGTGTGTCCCTCCCATTCTGGCTGAGGTCTTGGGGTGCATACACCTTGCATAGGTACCTGCTACCAGTGGTCTGAAATGCAGAATTTCAGAATTTCCCACTTATCTACATAATATTTTTTGGGTATATCATCTCCTTTCCGACCCGTTTCACTTAGAACTTCCAAGAGTCAGTACAGTAACAGCCGTGAAAGCATGGAAATAACTTTGTGGAGTGTGCTGAGGGGGAAAGTGAGGACTTCAGAGGAAACACATTTTTTTTTTTATTTTTAGAAATATGGGTTGACCAAAATTGACCTTACCAATTAAAAAAAATCATCAATATTGGGTTGACGCTTCTCCTTCAGTTACCTGCAGCATGTTCAGACTTGAGAGTAAACAGCAATTCAAAGCTGCCTGCTGCATGGGAGGCTTTAATTAACTCTAATGATAATTGCAGAGCATGCGTTTCCATTTTGGGCAACAATTACCCAGCTTAAGTGGGGAATCTTGTGTGGGTGAAAAGTGGTGGGGGGAAAAAAACCTAGTATCTGAAAATATATGCTTGTTGCTAACTCTTAGACTTTGTTAGATAGAGGAATATGCTTTCAGCCCTGAGAGAGCTGAAAAATGCTGCATGCCGTCCTCCTGCCATGCAAATGCAGGAGAAATGGAGCCTGGCTTAATATTTGTTCTTGCTCTGAAAAGGCAGAACTGTCTCATTGTTTACCTTTCAGCATTTCAAGGAGCTTTGTCAATGGGGACAAAGAGACTGAGTTTTTCTTCCTTAGAAGCATCCATGCTTTGAAGACTGAAATAGATAGATGTTGTTGTAAAAATCTAGGCTATTTTGAAGGAGTTTATGCTAATAAGGTTGGCACCTATGGGATTTAGACTTCAAGCTTCCCTTGGCTCTCTGGAAAAGTCCAGCCTAAATTTGAGAGCACAACCAACCTCATTCTGTGAATGTTCTTATATAGACCTATCTTTATTAATTTTGGAAGTTTAGTGGGACGTATCCCTAGTGAACAAACACAATTCCACCACCACCCAACCTCAAGTGACCTCAGTAGCTTTCCTTAGATGTACCCTTCTTCCTTCTCCTTTCCACGATTCCATGAGAATGAAAAGTCTTGAAGACTTGTGGTTTGTTAATCTCGCTCTAGAAATGGAATCCCAACTCCTTGGAGTTCCTGTCATTGTCCCTTATTGTAGGGAGGTTATCTCACAAGTGGCATGCTCGGAAGCTTCGCTTCTTAAAAAGTGAGCATTTCATTTTTTATTTGAAGAAGTTGGAAACTAACTCAGTGGAAAAACTTGCTTAGCGTTCATCTTTGTGTTGTTTTTTTTTTTTTCTTTTTCTTTAACTGAACATGTTTGATGGACTTGCTTGCAGAATGCTCATTTTTGTAATGAGGGCTGTGCAATGATCTCTAAATGCTGCATTCCACATTTATCAACAATCTAACGCATAAAAAACAGTGGATGGAAAGCTGAATTTTTTACTTTTGACTAAAAGAGCCTGAAAAATAAATAGCGCTGTGAAGACACAAAAGAACCTCCCTTGCAAAGCCTATTGTGAATGCGAAGCTGTATGTGTAGACGTTATGAAAACTAAGCTAATGGCCTTATTTCAAAAGTCAAAACAACACAGCCAAAATGTTTGTTTTTCTACTTCCTGATGTTCAAAAACATATCAGATGGTCAAAATTTTTTAGAGATAAAAAGAAATTGCAGCAAATGCTTTGCTCCAAAGGATCAAATGGGATAGTTGTATTAATTGTTTATAAACACGAAGCTGTATTTATTGCTGGGAAAGGATAAAAAAAAAAACAAACAGAAGATTATCTTTAAAGAATGTGTTAGGGGTTCTGTATTTGGTGGAAACATTTCTTTAACCTGAAGAGACCATGAGGTTATTTAATAAATCTTTCCATACCTAAGCTGTGTCCTGGTCTTAGAGGGAATAAGCTTGATGCAAGCCGAGGGGAGGATTGCTTGTTCAGTACATACCTCACTTATTAGTTTAGCCTTATTCCTTCAGCCTGCAGAGGTGACTTCTAGTTCAACGGGCAGTATCCACCACTTGATCCAATACCCTTTTGGGACCTCCTGATGGGTCATTGCTGAAAATTTGGGTGTGACGTAAGGGAGAACTGATAGAGGAGACTCTGACCCAATCACTATGCTACTGTAGCGACAGACATTTTTGTCATTTTGAGTTCAAAAGAAGATAAGGATCCTTTTGGACATAGATTGCAGCTGCTGGGTGTCATTATAAATATATTTCTTGGTGAGTGTTTCACACTGACGATCCTTGAAGTGTTCCAGCTGATAAAAGGCTGGTGAGGCGTGTTTTGCATCAACTCCAGTCAGGCACAAATTCTATAGTAAAAGGCCTGGAAATGATTCTGAAAGCATTACACCACCCCATGATATATGCTTGCTGGGTGTATACATGTGCTTGTGTGCATTGTCCATCTCAGGGGGAACCCCCCCCAGTTTAAAGCTGTGCTTTGTTGTCACTCAATTATGAATTCTCTACCAGTGCTTCTTTTCCTACATTTTTTGGGAAACTACTCTTGACTCTTACCGTGACATAAAACCATATCTAGTGATGAAGAAGGTCAAACCTTGAAGATAAAACTAGCTTTTAAGTTTTGCTAGTAATGCTGGCGGAGAACAGTGCTCTAAGAAGTGTGCTTTGAAGTGTAACAGCAAGGTGAGCATCTCCCAAGGTTATATTATATGTGGGAACTCTGCAATTATTCCTAGTTATTGTATGGCAATCGGAAGTGCAGACTTGCAAATGACTGTGCTACTGCTGTGCTACAGCTATTTTTTTCTCTCTCCAGTTCTGCCAGGAAAAGACCATTAATTAAAGCTTCAACGCTCTGGTAACCCACCACTCCGGTCTCAAAGCTGTATTTTCTGCTTTGTTCATCTCCCAGAGTTTATTCATTTTCAAGACTGTATATTTTGTACCTTGGAGTCGTTCAGACTCCAGAAATAGTGTGAAGCTTGTAGGTCCCCATAGAGTGGTCTTTCACGAAAAATCCCTGTTCACCTGTCCTGTTGACCTTTACAGGTAAAACATTTTCACGACAGTACTTTTTGCACTGTAAAATGACTGGGTGAAGCTTGTGGGCATCAGTGGAGCCATTGCAATAATTGTTTTTGTCACGCTGACCCTGGGAAATAATGCTGGATGTTGGAGGTGTGTTTTGGATCATGTTGCAATGGGAAGGATCTGACTTTTGGGGGTTTTGCACATAAAAACAGAAACAGAGAATCTATGTTTTTCCTGGTTTGCAGGGTTAAGGTGCTGGTCTTAACAAAGAATGTGTCAAAATGATGTGATGAAGTTTAGCAGCAAACAAAAAAGAAAAAAAAAAAGAAGGAACTGTTGTATTTCTATTCTTAAAGCAGTTGATGCCATTATGCCTTTCTGTGCAATAAACAGAATTTTGTAATGTGACAGGCACAAAGAATGCAGCTTCTGTTAGAGCACTGCGGGTGCTGTTTTATCTGTTCAGCAGTTTCATCGGCTTTCACAAACAAATGGTGCAGGGCTGATCACTTTTGGGACAAGGTAACCTTGGGGACCACGGAAATCCGTCTAGGTCTAGTGCTGTTCTGGTCACCAGTGCTGCGAACAGCTCCAACTCTAACTTAAGATCCTGATCCTGAATCTGTATTCCAGCACATATTAGCAGTAGTGTCCTAGCATGAGGCTGAACACGACCAGACTAGGAAACCCCAATGTGCTCCCCAGTCCTCTTTTCTCTTATGACCATTGAGAGCTGTGATCCAGTCAGGAATCAAGCCCATTTTAATATCTTAGTTTCTATCCAGATCTTCAGGTGTTTGTTTTAATAACGTTTCCTTCTCGGGCTCTAATTGATTCTGCTTTTGCAAATTTATTTATTTATTTATTTATTAAACTGCCCTTGTTCAGACTCTGCCCCTTGGAGAGTTTCAGGGTTGCTGCTGTTGCAGTCTGCGTCCCACTTTCTTCTGGCTTTTTCCTTCTCTCCGAGCAGAGAAGCTTTGGCAGTCCTCATTTGACTTCTCTGGCTCCGTTCTCCTCCCCAGGCCTGTGTCTCCACAGCCCTAAGCATGTCCTTGAGGATCAGTGGTATCTGCTGATGTGCAGGAGCCTCCCACAGAGACAATGTCTTTGCCACGCTGGGTTGGTAGGCATTTGCCTTGGAGGCATAATGGTGGTGGCAGGAGGACTTCCTCTGCTAGTCTTGTTTTCTGGCTGAGCTTGTGCAACCACTGCTCTCAAATGATCCTGATGTTGACTTGACTCTGTCTCCAATGACAATAATGATCCTATTCTGGAAAGGGATTCAGGCAGAACATATATTTCATTTCCTGTTGCTCAGCACTTTTTGTTGGTGCAGTAAGTCCTCCTCGGTTTATGAGAATCTCAGTGTCTTGCAATCTGTGATGCGTTGTACTCAGTTTGCTTCTTTGCCCTCATAGTAGGAAAAATAGATGGGTAGCAGCACAATAAATGTGTTTGTGCTAGAAAAAATATATCGACTGAAAGAAATGAAGGGTAACGGACTGGATGGGAGTTGATCGGAGTGGCTTTGTTGGTAGCTGTTGGTGAACGTAGAGGAGGATGTTCTCAGATCTCTATATAAACTCTTGTGAATTAGGCTGCCACGATATAACTTGTCTTGTCGCTTCTTGTGCTAATTGTGAAGTGTGGGGATGGTCAAAGCCAGAGGTGACACCAGTACTTTGGACAATTTCATTAAGAGATATGTGGAAAGAGGAACCTGAAATCTGCAGTGAACAGAGGGTAGGTGCTGGAATATCGGCTGCTCTGCTGAGCCGTCCTTGTGTACAGCTCTGCTGCGCAGCATTTCCCAACTTGCCCTCGCTCACAGGTCTTTAAGGGGGTTAAATTGATGCTTCTGCCAGAGCCTAGCAACCTGGTTAACCAAGGCCATCCTATTACTCGGAATGGCTGTTGCTTGAGCTCGTCTAAACTGCTGTTTGTGGTACACAGTGGACTCCCAAGTGTAAGCTATTGATTGCAATGACGATAAGTGGCTTCTGAAAAGTCTCGCCTCACTGCTCTGCAAGAAAGTTGTGTGATGCTAATTGCTCTGACTCAAGGGCAAAGCAAACTTTAATTTATAAATTCATTATTGCGCTGTAGCTGTGGCCTTTATTGGCTTCTCACAGGTAATTGTATTGCTGGAAACTCCTCTGATCAGGAACAAAATTATTTATAAGATTTAATAACAACCAGTTTTAAACAAATGGGGATCATTGTCAAAACCAGTGGAGCAAAAACTCTGCACATTGGTAAGAGGAATAATTCATGCAAAATCCAAAGATACTAAGCTATTGGCACAGTATCCTGGAAAAATGAGAGAATCACAAAATCACAGAATGGTTTGGGCTAGAAGGGACCTTAAAAATAATCAAATTCCAACCCCCCCACCATGGGCAGGGACACCTTCCACTAGACCAGGTTGCTCAAAGCCTCATCCAGCCTGGCCTTAAACACCTCCAACAGATATATAACAGTGATGATGACAGGTGCAGCAATGGGTCCAGAGAGAAACAGAGCAGATGCACACCTGGAAACAGGAAGTAACATCCTTTTTGGCAGAAGTTTCCTAGCCCTGTGGTGAACAGAGACCCATCCTCATTTAGAGAATCTACCTGCAGATGTTCCAGACATGCAAGGTTCATCTGTCTTTGCTGGTTCTCTAGTTGGGTCTTGGACCGCTGCATTTCTGTATTGGAACATATGGAGACCTCAGTAACTTGATGGGTGTATCGGAATAAATGAGCAGCCTGGGTTGCCAATGCGAACTGCAATCGCACAGTTACACTGCCACCGACGCTCAGCCAAGTTCTTCAGCGTTTTAAATAGGGTGTAGTTGAGCTACCTGGGCTACACCGATATGCAAATAACAATAGCAAAGAGTTTCTGGTTCAGAGAGAGAAATATAGTTGGTTTTTTTTTTATGGTCTCTTTTAGAGACTTCAACTGCCCTGATTTGTAAGACTTTGGGAAAGCTTATTTACGTACTCGTGCTCCAGTTATGCTTCTTTTCATCTGACTTGAGGGGCTTC
>NW_010146809.1:0-294 GCF_000699245.1 Pterocles gutturalis
GGTGGTGGCTTTTGTCGTTTTGAGTTGGATCGGGGGGCAGCACACCCCTAAAAAAGCGGCGTTGTTTGGAGTATGGCCAACGGGGTTGCAAACCCGGCGTTCCTAAAACGAATCGCCCGGCGTAAGCCTGGCTTTTAAATTTCCCAACTCTGTACATTTCTGCTTCCCCCAAATGCGACAGTCTGGCCACGAAACGGTGACAAATTCACTGCGAATTAACCTTTGTTGTAGCATAGAGAAAAATTGCAGGGGCTCGCTTAACCCATTTTGGATTATTTCAACTACAAACCACTT
>NW_010146809.1:359-664 GCF_000699245.1 Pterocles gutturalis
TTGTAAACCGCTGGTAAAATATGGCACCTTCTGATGGAATTTTACTTTTGCTTCAGAGGTATCCTGATTGGGTTGTGGGTTTTTTTTGTTGTTTGTTTGGTTTTTGTTTTTGTTTTTTTTTAGGAAATTATCCTTGTCAGTAACTCAATCGTAGAAGGGAAGGCTGAGCTGCGGTGATTTAGTCAGATGTAGAAAGATTAACGATTATTGCAGGCTCTTCAGCTTTAGAACAAATGTATGTATATATAAATACAGAGATGTGTGGGTATGTGTGTGTATACATATGTATATTTTTATATATTTAT
>NW_010146810.1:0-911 GCF_000699245.1 Pterocles gutturalis
GGGCTTGGGGACATGGGCGTGACAGTGGGGGACACAGACATGGGCACAGGGACGTGGATATGGGCATATGGCATGGGGACATGGGACATTTGGGCACAGGGCATGGGGACATGGGCACGCCCACAGGGACATGGCACAAGGGCTTGGGGACATGGGCAGGACAGTGGGGGGCACGGACATGGGCACAGGGGCGTTGCACAGGGACATGGACACAAAGCGTGGGGACAGGGCACGGTGGTGGAGGACATGGGCACGGGCACAGGGACATGACACAGGGCTTGGGGACATGGGACATTTAGGCACAGGGTGTGGGTATGGGCGTGGGGACATGGGCACAGTGGTAGGGGGCATGGGCACTGGGCACAGGACATGGGGACATGGGCACAGGGACACGGAGACAGGGCTTGGTGACATGGGCACAGGGCGTGGGGACATGCCATAGTGTGTGGGGACATGGCACAGGGCTTGGGGATGTGGCACGGGACATGGGCGTGGTGGTGGGGACATGGGCACGGGCATGGGGACGTGACACAGGGCTTGGGGACGTGGGCATGGCGGTGGGGGACATGGACACAGGGACAATGGACACAGGGACGGGGGACATGGCACAGGATGTGGGGACATGGGCACGGTGGTGGGTGGCTTGGCCATGGGCACAGGGACATGGCACAGGGCTTGGGGACACGGCATGAGACGTGGGGACATGGGCGTGGTGGTGGGGACACGGGCACAGGCACGGGGACGCGGGTATCGGCGTGGGGATGTGGTGGGACATTTGGGCACAGAGCAGGGTTAAGGACATGGGGACAGGGGCAGAGGGCGTGGGGACACCGGGTGAGGACAGGGGACATCTGGCCACGGGGACACTGGCTGCACGTGGGGAGGTGGCTGTGGGGACAGCCGTGTGGGGC
>NW_010146811.1:0-13939 GCF_000699245.1 Pterocles gutturalis
GAACTTGATGATCTTTAAGGTCTTTTCCAGTCCTAGCCATTCTATGATTCTATGATTAGAACACTCAAAAACTTAGACATGTGTGATGTCTTCTTTTTTTCACCTTGCAAGAGCTTAGGTGTGCACAGAGCTCTACAGGAGGTGCTATGAATTTCAGCTAGTGCAGGGACTACTTCTGGATACCAGAAAGAACTGCTTCAGTTAACTATTCTGCCCTCTCATACCATACACACTATAGATTTCACCCAGTAGTTTCTACATCACTATAAAACTTAAAATTGGACAGCATTTCTTTCAGAAAGACAGTCAAGCTTTAAAGATTTCAGTAGCATGTGCTAAAGGGAAAAAAAACCCAAAGCCCAAACCACAAAATCAAAACAGAGCTGTTAAAGACCTCAGAACATGTAGTTCATTCCAATACCCCCTAGGCAGCATTTACTTTTACCTGAGCAGCTCTGAGCTTATGCTTGTCTAGCCAGATCTTAAATTCCATGTGGGATGGTATTTCCACAATCTCCCCTCCTTACTTTGGGAGGCACAGAGATGTGCTCTGATCAAACAGGTGAACATGATCTGTATCAATGGCATCCAAACTCATTCCTTTAGTATGGACCTAAAAGCAACATGTCATTTAACTTAAAATGTTAAGGGCTTGGGAGCTAAGTCTTTTGGTTTTAATTATTCAGACATCTTTAAAATATTTAATTGGTGACATTTCTTCTGAAAGGAGAGACTGAAGGTACACTGGATAGAACTATGCATTTTTCTCCCATTTTGCACAGAACTCTGTGCAAAACTTATTTTTTTTATAAGTTATTTATTGTTGCAACTTAGAATTAAGTATCATCTAAAACTTAGAAAGTGTCTGGACTTTATCATAGGCAGTTCAAAGACATCAGGATCTGAAATATCATCATTGCACACTGAATTCCTGAAATGATTCTATGATACCAAAATTATACTCTACAAATAAAACCTATTTCCAAACAAAGCTGTCATATTGTGAATTATTCAAATTTGTCCTGACATATTTCATGCTATTTTACACATATTTTAATCATACAATCATAGAATTGTTGGGGTTCAAAAGGACTTTAAAGATCATCAAGTTACAATCCCAGAAAGTAGGTAACATTTAGTGGAGAGAAAGCTGAGCTAGAATTCAGGAGGCCTGGGTTTAAGTCCTTGTGCTATTGTTGGCCCACAGAAGGACCTCAGGTATGCCTCATTACTGTACCTCGTTTCCCTGTTGGTGATAGCAATGTTTCGGAAAGCAGAGCTTTCCAGAAAGGAAAATAAAAAAGAAAAACCAGCAGTTGTTTTGCCATGAAAAAGGATTTTTTCTTTTCTGCCACTCAAACAGACTCTAAACACACCTCCCCCTTTTCCCAGATAATGGCTTTATCTATGAATTGGATCACTCAAGCACTGAGATTCTTCTTTTTTTTTACTTTGTTGCAGCCCCAGACAAGCAGGAGTGTTACAACTTTCAAAGGGAATGTTTGTATTTTAAGCTCAGCTGTACCCTACAGTCTTTTTAGGTCAGATCACTTAGAACAGGGGGGGTGTGTGGAGGGGGAAACAACAAACATTTTTTAACTGTCAGTTGGAACTGAAAGAAACAGATGAAAAGAGGCAGCTTAGCTATTGGTTTTGAAGTGATGGCATTTGTCTATGAGTGCACAGCCTACAAAACGCGACAGGTTCTAAAATAATGGTACCGTAGCAGGCACTGAAATGTAAAACATATGTCACACTTTTCCCTGCTCGCAGTAAGGTTTAAAATATTTATAATGCACCTTTCCCTGAAAGCTTTCTGTAGCTTTCCCGGGTTCACGGGTAGGTGAGTCATCTCCCTAGAACTGCACTGCAATGCCTACGCAGAATCACTCCTCTGCATACAAAGAGGGGAGCAAATTTTAGGGTGCAAAGGCATGGCTACACAGCAGCCCCCAAATAGCAATTTTGTCAGTATGCAGTAATCTTGACACAATGTTTGCTTCCACAACAGGATTTTTTTTAAAAAACAACTGTTTCACTTACGAACACAAGCTGAGGAACTGATATTATTACTTCCTTATGCAAGAAGAATGCAGATTTGTCAGAAAAGTGTGATCTAGGGCTTTGAATTAGGTAAAAGGAACACAGAGTGTGTTTGTGTGTGTCTGTGCATGCGTAGGAAGGGCAAGGACAAAAAGAGTTACACGATATGCTTTGGTTTGTTTCTTCTTTAATGTTCTATAGTGTGCATTTGATTAGTATTGGAGCAGAAATTATCTTTTGAGAGTAAAAGAGGCATAATCCACTTTTTCATCCAAGGAATGTGAAGGTCTCACGAAGCCTCTGCTCGCAAGAGATTTGAACTGTGGGCAAACGCATCTCCCTAACCCCAAGCTGCAGGAAACTAAAGGGTAGGCCTCTATTCACCACACATGCAAAAAGGTGCAGATTTACAAATGAAAAAGTTGTTTAGCAGCTGGCGTGATAGGATTTAGGTATTGAAAAAAAAAAATAGGAAGTTAGTGAAACAGAGGCAGGTAGGATGTACATGAAGACTTTCATAGGAATACATGAAAAATTTCCTTCTGAAACAAAATGAAGCAAACCTAGTCAAATGCCTGCATCCTGCTAAACACCTCTCTGAAACCAGTTAGTTTGGGACGCATCAAGCCTTAAACTTTTAGAAAAAGACTTCCAAAGGCATGATTCTGTCATCTCTCATTTGTAGCAGAGACCTTGTTTGACCGGAACGTAGAAGGTCCTGATGCCACAGTAAACTTATAACATGCACAACTCAGCACCATGCCTCCCAGTCACTGAATGTGTGGTCTCATCCCTCAGCTCCTCCCCATCACCTGAGAGAAGAGCTGGCTGCATGGGACAGTCACACAGTCCAAAAATATCAGGTGACACCCTCCAGCACCTGGAGAGGTGCATCTCCTCCATGGCCAGCTTTCCCTGCTCTCTCTACCTACTTGACTTGCCTAAAAAGGACAACTCACTGAAACAGGAAGTCCTACAAGATTGAGTCTCTCTGGAATACCACCTGAAAATCGTAAAAGATTTTAAAATGTCTTTTTGACCAGTGTTTTTTAATAGTTAGGATATATTTGGGTCATTTTTCTTTATCTCTTGTTCTTTGCCCTTGTACATGTGCTTTTAAGAAGGTCTAGATGCTCAAATATTTACCTTACATTAAACTGGTACCCGTTCCATCTAAATTTAAAAAATCAGAAACACTACATAAGGCTCACAATAAAAATCACTTAAATTCCCAATATACTATTACTAGAGTTGCAGAGAAAGTTTGTTGTTTTAGCAATGTTTTCAATTTCTCTTATACTGTAAAAATTACTAGAGAAGAATTTTCCTTCTTTAAATACTGTATACTAGCCAGCCAAGATAAAAATACTCTAGTCCATTCTTTAATGTTTCCAGGTATTTTTTAATGCCTAAACTCAATGGGAAGCTCTAAACAAAACTTAGCAATGCTGCTTTGTATTAACTCATCACACTCAGAGTATTGCTGTGAATGCAGTGCTAAGAATACAACATAAAATCAAGACAAGACTTCACAAAATCTAGCACACAAACTTATTCATAATCAGATAGGTAATATATTGCCTACCACATGTTGTCTGGAATAGATGATGAATGATTAGGCACAAAGCACTGCCAAAATACTCCTCCTGCTCTGCCTATGCTGAGCTGGTAGCTGCCGCTATGCAACAGAAGCAGGTGAAGCTGAAGATTTATCTGTTCTTGGCTGCCCACACAGCACTCAGAGTCAGCACATTCTCATGTCAAAGTAGCAAGCAACTTTCTGCCTGTGACTTTGGTATTGAAAAGCTAAGTTTAAAAAGTCCTGAATTAGATTACTACAATACCAACAAGTTCAGTGTAAGTTGAAGGGTCAGATCACAAATGGATATAAATAAGACTGAGCTGCAAACTGCATTTTCATTCTGGACACAACTTTGGTTATGTGTTTGAAATCAGAATGAGAAAACTTCTTGAAATCTTTATATGAAGAATAAAAAAAAATGACAATATACCATTATATTCTGCATGGTTTTGATTAATTTTTGTCTGACTCATTAAATACACAACCCTAACTAGCTTATCTAGTAATGTGTATATATATAAATATACATTTTCATATTAGATAACTCTAAATAACTTGTTCCCCCATCAGAAGACAGAATAACAGTTTACAGCTTGAGCTACGTGTTCAAATTTCAACAAAACCACACTCAGAGTGGGAAATTTTTGTATCAAAGTGTTCCTACTAACTGTGTTTTAACGCGTCAGTCAAATTTCAACTTAATCTTTTCGGTTTTAAAACACAATATTAATTGTAGATAAGGAAGAAAGCCTTCTACACAGGAACCCGAGGATTAATTTTAATTAACCTGAAATGAACTTTAAAAAATAATTTGGATTACATTCTATCTATAGGTTGTGTAAGAAACCAAACCACGAGTTCAATCTGCGTGAAGTGCATGCACTTCTTAAAGAGACACATATTACAGAGAGCTAAATGCATGCAAGTTCTGTATAGCCAAAAAAGATGCAACTTTTTAAACAATTGATATTTTGGGTTTTTTGCTTTAGTGGGCCATCTCAGTAGAGCTCACCTATGCATTTCTCACCGTACCTTGTTGTTTGCTTGGTCATTTGCATTACTCAAAAGTGCAGACTAGTCCTTAAGACAAAGACTTTCAGCTAACCCATTGAAACTAAATTTTAGTGTAAGATACAAAGCCTTGACCTCCATCAGTGATTTGGAGGATCACACTGAGAACAAAGCATGAAGCCATTACCAATGGCTCTCAGACAGGAAGGTACAGTGTACTTATAATATCTGTGTTAATATCTGTCATTTATCTCTGAGACTAATGCATATAGTCCAACCCAGTCTTCATCCAGAGCTTCCTAAAGGTTTTCCCCTGCTCCTGTTAGCACAATGTGTCGCTCACTTCTCCCAAATTGGACATAAGAAAAAGAATTTGAACAAAATTCATAACTGTAGCCCAACAGCAATATGCACCACACAGCCACTCACTCCCTCATCCCCCTCCCAGTGGGATGGGGAGGAGAAAATATAGCAAAAGACTCTAGGGTCAAGACAATGACAGGGAGGTATCACTCACCAATTACTGCCATGGGCAAAACAGACTTGATGTGGGGGAAAAAAAAGACAATTTAATTTATTACCAATGAAATCAGAGTAGGATAATGAGAAATAGAACTAAATCTTAAAACATCTTCCCCCCACCCCTCCCTTCTTCATGGGATCAGCTTCACTCCTGATTTCTCTACCTTCTCCCTGCCAGTGGTGCAGGGGAAGGGGGAGTGGGGGGTGTTTTCATCACACGTTGTTTCTTCTGCTCCTTCTTCCTCAGGGGAGGACTCCTCACACTCATTCCCTGCTCCAGTGTGACGTCCCTCCCATGGGAGACAGTCCTCCATAAACTTCCCTAATGTGAGTCCTTCCTGTGGGCTGCAGTTCTTCACTAACTGCTCCAGTGTGGGTCCTTTCCACAGGGCACAGTCCTTCGGCAGCAGACTGCTCCGGCACAGGTTTCCCATGGAGTTACAGCCTCCTTTGGGCACAGTCACCTGCTCCGTTGTGGGGTCCTCCAGGGGCTGCGGGTGGATCTCTGCTCCATCGTTACCCTCCATGGCTACAGGGGCACAGCTGCCGCCTCACCACAGGGTGCAGGGCAACCTCTGCTCTGGCACCTCCTCACCCTCCTTCTTCACTGACCATGGTGTCTGCGTAGTTGTTTCTCTCACATCCCTATCCTCTCTCTGCTGCAGGTTCCCCACAGGTTTTCTCCCTCCTTAACTATGTTCTCACAGAGACAGATCCACTGCCACTGACTGGCTCGGCCTTGGCTAGAGGCGGGTCCCACTTGGAGCCAGGGAAGCTTCCAGCAGCTTCTCACAGGAGCCACCCCTGTAGTCCCTCCTCACTCCCCTGCTCCCAAACCCCTGCCACACAAACCCAGTACAATAAGTCCTACTGAATCCAATGTTAAAATTCTTCCCAACTTCCACAGAAAACAATTCCTCATGATAATTCTGATTTTTTAATTATATCACATTTTTATGCTCCACCTTTCTTGGGCTCCAACATTGGCAAATTTACTGAAATATCACCAGGAAAGTATATTCAAAGATAATCTAGGACAGACTCAGTTGAGTATTTCTCACAGTCAATATTTCAAATGATTTTTAGCCCAGTGCAACTCAGTTAAGTTTGTATTAAACTTAGCCAAGCATCTAAAATTTTACATATTAGAACCAAGCTCATAGAAATCTGCTATCTTATATCCTCAGAGAACAATAGCCAACTCCACACTCAGATATAGGCTATCAGCAGCCTCTAGTTTTCTAATCAAAAACAAAAAATAAACACTTCTCCCTGTTTTCTTATCCCAATAGGCTCCTCACTTCTTTATGTTTTTCCACATGTTGCTTGTACAGACACTCATTTCCTTGTTTTAAGTTATACTTTCCCTCAGCTAAGAATCAAGTACCTGAAGATCTTTTTAAGTGTCTGATTCTCTAATAATGTTTACTAAACCATTTCCTTCTTTCTACAGTGAATTACTCCTGGTGCATGGTAGCAATCTGGACAGCAGGCTATGCAGACATATTTCTGTAGATAATTAGCTGAGTGGATATTCAGCAGAAGTGGGTCATACTGTACTTGTTCACAGATGGTTCCATAGAATGGATTTCAGCACATGCACTTCTCTAATTGCATAACATTTTGAAAGAAGAAATAAAGTGAAAAAAAGAAATATTTTCAAAGGTTTAGGAAAGGTCACAGAATATATGCTTTTAGTGTAGGTAGATAATAGGTAGACAAAGCATTTAACATATGCAGTGAATCCACTGCCTTGTGTATCCGTAGATGAAAAAGCATGCTTTTAGAAAGAAGACACTCATCAAGCAGGAGACAGCATAACTGCTACAGATATAGATTTACATTTTCTTATAGCTGTCAATAAAGTATGACCAAAATTGTAATTTATCTATACATACACATACTATAGATACAAATACTACTTATTTCACAATAACTCCATGTTTAGGCATGCATCCACACGGCACAGGTTTGTCTCTGCAGCTTTGAAAGGCAGCTAGCGCCTCCAGCGCCATGTCCTGCTGCAGCAGGACTGCATCAGCAGCTGACCCATTTGAAGTCCAAAAAAAAAAGACTTACTACAGATTCATTATAAACTCAAAGAAGGGCTAGTCAGTTTCCTAGGATAGCTCCACATGTGGATAAAACATGCTGCAGAGCCCTGTGACAAACAGGAGAAAGATTCTAGGAGACAAGATACAAATAACCAAGCTACTAAATCCTTCAAGAAGCATTGCCAGTCTTTAGAACCACCAATGGACAGTCAAGGACTGCAACACTTTGGAGTCCAAACTCCTTAGTAACTTATTACATTTCTCCACAATCATTATTATATCAATAGTATTAAAAAGATCTTTCTGTGGTGTTTGTTGTGGAAACAGAGTAAACCTATTACTTTTCTCTTAGCAACAAGCAGCTGATATAAAATTATCACACACTGAACAAGATTTACTTCCAGATCATGAGATATGCATAAACTTTAGCCTAACTGTGCCCTCAGCATATTATAGCTGTCACTGACATTGTTCATTCTGCAGTTTTCCTGTTCCACAGCTCAGACGGTTTTGAAGACTGTCTGCAGAGCAGATGCTACCGTTAGCAATTAATGATATTATTGTACTTTTTTATTAACAATGCAAACCAAAACATGCAACTGACCAAATTCCCTATCAGAAAGAGAATATGATAAATAAAAATGTTAGTGTTCAGATATTAAATCACTTTTTGCACCCCAACAGTAGTTTGTTACGAAGAAAGGAAGGTTGGGACAATTTTCTTGCTTTATATTCGTGTACACCCTGAAACAACAGAATTCTCTCACTTGATGGTAGCTCTTGATATTTTGATGTAATCATCAAAAACATAATCAACAAAAAGGTGTAGAGATACAAAATGTGGAATAGAATTTGCTTATACTGTACTATCACTAACAGAATACCACACAAGCAGTGAACATGTTCATAGATACTAGATTTTTGTCCAATATGAATGAAAAAGGTGGTTGAACTATTCAAGTGATCAACAAATAATGTAGTTATCTGTCCTAACAGCCATGAAATCCTTGATCATTGTGTTTAGTTTACTATACCCTTCCTGGTTAAAAATAGCCACCTTTGCATCCTGTGCAGAATTTTAGCCTCGATAATCTCTTCTCAGAGTAATTTTCTGTTGTAGAGCAATATGTTGTTCTTGGGTACAGGCAGTGTCAAAGCACCCCCCAGTCAGAGATTATGAAGTTACAACTTCATTGTTTAACGTTTGACTGTTCTTACACTGAAACCATAATTTCTCCCTTTTTGACATAGCTTTTAAAAGACAAAAGATTAAAGCACATGGGGAGGAAGGGGGGAAGAAGTATGCCCTCCAGATCAGCAGTTTCAATTCCAGGACAATAAGACTGAGCCTTAGAGCTGCACACATACAGAGTGAAACATTTAAAAATCTATAAACTAGTGATTTAACAAACCACTAACTAAAAGGAGGCATCTGATTATATAAAATTGCCAAGCAGATGCCAAGAATGTTATTATGGTTTCCAATCATTTACTGCCTACACTTCACTCCAAAAGCCATTCCTTATTTTTTATGTTTTCCTCAAAGCTCCAAGGTCTAGCCAGCCCAGAGTCTGGGAAAAGTCTGGAGAAGGTGAAGGAGGAGGAGGGAAAAAAACCAAACCAAACCAGAAATACCCAGTACACCCATTTCATCATCTCTTTCCAGTGTTCTCCATCTTTACAGTTCAAGAAGCAAGATATTTCAGCAATTTAAAGTACCAGCACGTAAATCAGGAAGGATTGGTTCAAGACGGCAGGAATCAATTAAACTTAATTTGTCAATTAAGTTTAATAAGAGAAGGCAGGGAATTAACCAAAAAGTAACAGGCACAATCATTTTAAGAGTTTGGCTACTGAACTTATTAATAATGCTTAAAATTCACCAATCACTCATTTATACAAATGAGTATATATATGTATAATGGATAACAATCTAAGACTTAAATAAAGTCAGCTTTCAGTGAAACATCAATCCACAATCACCTATAATTGTTTCAAATATTACACTCTAAATTGTTTTAGACATGGCTAAGATGCAATAAGAGTGACAGTTGGCAAAACAAATTATCAGTGTATGCATTAGGCCTGGAAGTTGTTATTTGCAGAATAAAATATACATGAAAGCAGGAAGAGTTCAATCATACACCATTGCATAATTCACAGCTTTTTTCTGCATTTTGTGTCATGGCACGTATGTTGCATAGGACCTTGCATAACAATATACATAGTAGAACATTATAAAGTTGCTGTTCTGAATTATATGTTGGCTCACTACTTATATGTACTTGATAAATAGAAACACACATCACAAGCCACAGTCGGCACAAAGAAATTAATCATGCACAATCACCTCATATGTTCCATGCTAATGTCCAGGCAGTCCACTGAAACTCAAAAGAGACACAACCCCAAATAGTGAAATTCAGTCATGTTCCACATGGAAGCTGGGAGCACGTTTTTTTTACCTGCTGTCCTCCTTTGTTGAACTATTTGGCCTACTGTCCCTCACCTGCTATTCTTCATTTTGTGCCTTGCAGTAATCTCCTACTTCCATTTGTATTTCAGGAACTCCTCAGCAGGGCAATTTGCTTATAGTAGATTTATTCAAAACTAGGACTTTCCTTCACTGATTTTGTGAAACTATATTTCAAACAACTTGATATGCGAGGGCGAACACAGTATGTTACACCTCATGAAGGAGGAAATGTCTGCAGTCACGTTCTCATTCTATTAGGAAAAATAAGTCCTTCATGGGCTGCTCTTTCCTAAGTAGTCGTTTGAGCTTAATCCTCTAAAGGCGTTGACCGAAATTCTGCCTGAATTGGGCTATTCCACTCACTGCGCCTAAAACAATATCACAGGATTTTGCGTAATTTCTTTTAGAAAAGATCTAGCTGGTTCATTCTAACAATGTCCCTGGACAGTCATCCAGAATTTAGTGAATGTATTTCATCTCACATCAAACACATTAGGAATCAAAGCATGTGCTATTTGCAGTTTAATCCTGACTCGTGTCACTTTGAGTTCTACCTATTGCAGCCCTTCACACTTCATCTTGGCAGCTAAATAACAGGAAACATATACAACTAGATGTAAAGTAGCAACTGGTATTTTTAAACACCATTCCTCATCATCCCAAAGTCAGGGGCAGAGGAGTGTCCTTTCAGTTCTACTCCTTTATGCAAGATGAATGGAACATACCATTAAGTTAAAGAGAATAAACAGAGAATGTGACAAAATTATTTCAGACTTATATGATGCACAGAATCAACTCACCATTGCTTAAAAGTCATCAAATCAAGCGGTGGAAGAAAATTTTAGATAGAAGCATTTCATGGTCCTACAAGCAGTAACATCTGATAGACAATAAAGAGGTTCAATACAAGCTGGCCAGGATTATTCAGATCTCAGAGGCATGGGTCAGAAATTTCCTCTATATTATGAGTTGCTTTAAAGCAGTGCAAGAATTATGCCAAGGGAAGGGAAAGGAGGAAGAAATCTTATCTCATCTTGTGTTCACAGACAAATAGGAGGGAGCTGCAGTGATTTCAAAGGGGCTCTATAAAAGTATGCAGAACTATTCTCCTTTTTCATGGATAGTCTTCACTCCCTTGCGTCCATCCTACACAGAGCACACAGGTTATACAAAACAGCAATGCTTAGGGCACACAAGCTTCCTGCCACTGCTGCTCATTCAGCGTGCACAACTCCATACAATCTTTCTTATTGCCTGTTCTTTCAATTTTGTTCCTGTGGTCTGTTGCTGAGAGATGTTGATCTTTGTATCTTGACTACCTGGAATGAATTCCATTGCAAATAACCTATTCTCCTGTTGCTTAATGCAAAGCCAGCAAAAACGCCAGCACTTCATTTCCCACTGTTCTCAGCTGCTGTTCTGGAGAGCAAAAAGAGTAAGCCAGCTCCCCAAAGGGAAAACACACCAATTGCCAGATTTTTCTGAGGCTTCATGGAACCACTGAAGTAGAGGGAGATGGAGAAGGAGTGGGAGTATGGGAAAAGAAGAATAATGGAATAATATGTATTTTACAGCCTTCTATCTTTTAAGAGCAGTAGAAAGTATCATGTCTTGAACTGACCCACTATATGAAAGGCCATTATATATCATCCACTTGTCTCTGCTGCTTGCTCAGTTGTGTTTTGTTAAAGTTTATCTTCCAATTTTTATACAAGAATCCATCATTTCTCACGGTATTCTTTTCAAATGGCTAGACACATTATCTGAATTATGGATAAGGTAAGGATGGATCTCTGCAGTCAATGTACATAAACCAGCTCTAACACAGACCTGGCAGCACAGAACTCAGTATACATCAGCCACTAGTTCTGCAGCACCTTGAACAGGTTTCATAATTCATAAAGAACTACAAGCTGCTTCTTCATTCCATTAACTGCCACTTACAGCATAGATATATCCAGGCCCCTATCCAGAGGCAAAGAGGCAGAACTGCTAATTGATGAACTATAGGAAACAAACACAAAAAAAAGTCACCTGCCACCCACCACGTCCACTGAAAGTCCACTGAAATGCTATGCGGCGACAGCAATCCACTTAGGGAATTCCTTTTGGTAATTCCTCTCCCTGATGTTCATGTTAGCTACTTCAGCAATGGTCTGGTGCACTCAACACAAATTTGCAACACAAAGATGCTGAATGCATTTTTTTTTTTAAATAACTAATTGATGCCTGTAATTAAAATTCAAGGCCTCAATTTAAATACACAAAAATACATGCAAAACTATTATAGTTAGATGACTGGGAAAAAAACCCCAAACCTTTAAATTTATTAAAATGTCAGCAAAACCTTGCCTTCACACATAGGGATGACTCACATGATTCATTTACACCTGCTTCCCCATATACATGTATGAATCAATTCATCTTGTTTCTCTAAGATTGCAACAAGATGCTTTTACCTCAGAGTAGTGGGTTTGCCACAGCATTTACAGAGTATGCTGCTTCCATCTCCAATTTTCTCAGTGGAACTACATACTGGCAGGGGCACAGCTGACATACCACTCAGCATCTTCACACAGTGTTAAAGATGCTAGAGGTCTTGCTCTGCAGTTTTTTCCATCTTTCTTGGTGGGTGGTGTAGGTATTTAAATGGAAATCAGGACAATGGTAGAGCACAGCAAGTTAAAATTCAGCTCAATGCTTAGGAGTACTACTGACTTAAGAGCTGGTGGTAAAATTGATTCTGAAAAATATTAATAGCTTCACTACTTAATGCAGCATCTCTTAATTACTTTGTTATTTCATGGTACAAATATGTAACTGTTTATTCGAGCAAGGTCTCTGGAAGGCAAAAGCTGCTAAGGATTGTTTACTAATGGTTAAACACCCCCAAAACACTGTGCATATACTGCAGTCCTACTCAGAGACCCCAGCTGACACTGTTGCACTGAATTTACCTCAACATAATGTCTGATCTGAAAATTACTTTGTAACAACGTAACTGCATTTAGATTTCAAAGGAAAAAACAAAATATTTTTTTCTGTTAAAAAAAAAATCCAAACAAAAACAGGAAGTCCAGGAGACAGATTTGATTATAGTCAGGAAGGACAAATGCAGGATCTTTGATTATGATGAAAACAACTCTACAGGCCTGCAACGACTTTGAATTAACAGTAACGGTTTAAACCACTGGCAACCCAAAGACATTGGTACATTAAAATGCATTGACAGTAATCTGATTTTAGCTAAGTAAACAAGGTAGAAAGGTTTTTTGTTTCAAGAAAATATTTTTCTGTGTGCAAAGAATGAATTTAATCTTAATTAATACGTATAAAATTAAATTTGTCATTGGATCTTTTCTTAAATAGTTTACACTAATAATGAAGAATGCAAGCACACACTTTGTATAAGCACTGTCCTTATGGAATATAGAGTTCAAGTAGAAGAGGGAATGGAAAAAGAGGAAAGACATTTCCATTTCTTTCAAAAGCATAGGAAATTATTGAGAAAAACCTAGAAGCTGGTGTACTCCACCAATTAAAAGACACAGCGGTTAGGAATTATTTCTCTACTATGGAGCTGTGGAGGAGCTGGGCAGAGCTACGCTGAAATAATAAAAAAGACCTTAGATTAAATACAGAATTCTATGCCCAAGAGAGGTTTGCAAACAGGCTGCTAACATCACTTAGGTTTTTCCAAAGTGATTGGAGAAGTCTTTCCCCATCCTTCCCCATTAATCTTTACATATTCCCAGGATTACAAACACCCAGAGAAAAACGCCCCATCATGTAGCAGGACTGTGACAGGGGACTGAATTCAGAGCTGCCATCAAGTAGCAGAACTATAAAAAACGATGCAAAGCGTCTTTCACTTTCTGAACAGCTTCATGGTCTAAGATTGCTATTGCAACAGTGAGTTTAGGTTCACAGGTCCTAGAATGAATTTGTTGCAAACAGTATGACGTGACTGTCTTCAAGGTCATCACACACTACTGCATTTCTTGGCCAGACTCAAAGTCGAGCAAAACTCAGCAGACTGCTCTCTCACCAAGTTTTCCACTCTTCTAGTCACATGTGGCTTGTATTCTGAATTTTGTATGCCCCAACAACAACTGCAAATTTAAAAGTTGGGAAGAGGAATTTCAAATGTTCTGTTCCTTGGAAAGACAAGCTTATAAGAATAATAGAAAGGCATTTTCAAATGGGAAACATCTGACCATCCTTCCTCTCCCTGTACAATCTTTCCCTCTG
>NW_010146811.1:13970-16611 GCF_000699245.1 Pterocles gutturalis
AATGGAAAAATAACAGGAAAACTTCATCTCCACTTGCATTTCTTTTTTAACATCAATAAAGGTAGAATTGGTGCAGCATGCTCTAGAAAAAAAGAAATCAATGCAAATATGTGTAAGTGTATAAAAGTATACTTCTGGCTAACTTCTGCAATTTTTCTTCTTTCCTTTAACCTTTTCTGGTTTTCAGCATCTCCACATACTTTGATTCATTTGTTCCACCAGGTCTGCTCATTTGAACCACAGTAGAAGCTTGGATAACTAAAAAGCAAAGTTCACTATTCTTTACACCCCCTGGGGGCAGCTTAGGGCAGAACGTGCATGGAAGCCCTGATGGCATGTCAGTTAATATGCTAAACCCTCAGACTCGGGCTGCCAGTCAGTTTTACAAATGAGGAAACAGTCCTGCAAGACAACAAAGACTGCCTTAAAATGATACCCACATGCACGCAGACACGAAATGTTATTCAGACATCCACAGCAGAGTTGAAAAGGCAGAGCTAAGAAGGTAAGCAGGCACCCTGCATCAGCTGGAGCTGCTGTTAGTATTTGCAGTGCACAGCACAATGCAACAGGGATCACAGCAGCAGCAGACTGCAGGCTGGATGGCATCAAATGTGCATCTGCAACTGCACCTCCCCTTTGCTGTTCCTGATGGCAAGGAATTGAGGATTACATTTCATGATACTAGCTCTGCTTACTTAAGAACAGCCTGCAAAAGCTTTACCATCATTTTTCTAAGGAAAAAATGCTGCTAAATCTCAAGGACAGGAAGAGCTACAGAACAGTAATTGTTTCAATCACCTATTTTTTATACATGTGTAAAGAACATGGGTACAATCATCCACAAGTATCAAAAGCAATACCAATTGTTACTGAACCTGATCAGCAAATGCTCAAAAAGCACAGACGAAGTAACCTTGGGCAAATTGCCTCATATGTCTTGCACATCCTTGGGCTACAGCTGGAGCCAACCAAAGCTCACATATAGGAATTAGTGGGAGTTTCTGTTCGATACAGCCAGATGGCAGAAGATGGAAGGCAAAGATAATTTGGCTAGAAATGAAACCTCCCAACACTCATTTTGGAAGAATCATTCAGTGTTTTCCGTCTGCCCTGACAAACTGAACGACAAGCCCTGCAGTGGAGTGTGATGCACTCTCACTGCCACTGCTTTCACCAGGAGCATACACTCATGCAGCTGAAAATTCAGGATTTAAGGACCTACAACCAACCCACAGAAGACAAGAGAAGAAACTACCACTACTTTAAAGGATCATCGTACCAGAGCCAAGATGCAAGCAACAAGAAACACTGTTTTCTGCAGCAAATCCAGGGATTCATTTTCTCAGAATCCATGCACTATGCAGTATGCTGCCAACCTCCAAGCATTCAAAGCAAACTTTAAATTAAATAACTACACAAAAGTTTGGTAACACAGCACACACAGTGATTTGGATGAGGCTGTATACTAAGAAGTCAGTTTTGAATAGTTTTAAATGGATGAAAAGAGTCCAAGTGTTACAAAAAATAAATCTCATTTTGATCTGTTATATACATGTAACTAAGACCTCCTTGAGATCTGTAATATGGTGCGACACATACAAGATCTAGATCGATCAAGATGCTTTTCTCAAATATTTTAAGTTTTGCCTGAAAGGCAACATTCCTGATATGGAAACTAACACTAAAAGAACACAGGTCTGTACATCCAGACACGCTGCATTTAGCATTGCCTTAGCAGACATGAAGAATCTACACGACTCTGGAGAAGTGGTCATCCACAACCAGGGCTCATTCAAAGTGGTCAGTGGCCACAGCCAGTTTTCCGCATACAAAGTGCAACCCTTGGAAAGCAATAAAGCTGAGTGACTCACAACACCAAGCAGAACCTATTCAGAGTCCACCCAAATCTGCCCTGGGTAAGCCATGAGCTTTGGGGATGACTGGAACACAGGATGGATGTGAGATATGGGCCTGAGCCACAAAGAAGCCTTACTCCCTGCTAGTTCCCTACGCAGTTGTGCCAGAACAAGGAAAAATCAAATTTATTTACATATAAACCATACTGTAAAAACCAAAATCCTGTAAATTATTCTGTTCACCAGATCCTTCCTTTTAAGGCATTAATGAGTAATTAAATTGCGTCCATATTACTCTGTAGTCTTGGATTTGCTTTCTTATCTTGTTTCTGTGAGATTGGTTTTGTCTTTAGCCTAGCACTCATGGAAATACATTTATTTCAGTATTCTCTCAAGCAGCTCTAAAATTGCACAATTATTTACAGATATGTATGAAAATGGTAAGTAAAGGCAGATGGTTATGCCCATTTCAATGAACCTATGCTGATGCAGACAAGCTGAGACCGACTCTGTATATGTATACATACATGTCAAGCATCCAATTTTTCTTAATCTACATTTTAATTCCCATATTATTTCTACTTGTTTATGATTGTCTTGTTGGAAGTGCAATATTGGCCAACATAATACTAAAGTTACAATGATTAAGTGTTTTAGTATCTGAAATGAAAAACAGCATTATTGTAAATCCATTTTGTAATTTAAACTTAACAATAAAAGTTACAAGACCACACACTCCTTTGCTCTGCCTTTTGGGAAATCACAGAATCACAGAATGTTAG
>NW_010146812.1:0-20191 GCF_000699245.1 Pterocles gutturalis
GGAGCCAATGAAGACCTGTGGCAGAGAGAAGCGGGATTTTGAGAGAGACGGCCATGCAGACACTTGGTCAGAGAAGAGGACAATCAAGAGGAAGGAGGAGGCCCGGAATTTCCCCTGCAGCGTGGTGAAGTTTCATGGTGAAGCACGGTTTGTCCCTTGGTGCAGCCCATGAGAAGATGCAGCCGGGGACGACCCCATGTGGGAATTTTGGAGAAGCCCACGCCAGAGACAGGCAGTCATCGGGGGACTGTGGCCCTGTGTGGAAAGGACTCACGCCGGAGTGGGGTTTTTTTGAGAAGAACTCTCCCATGAGAAGGGACCCCATGCTGGAGTCAGGAAAGACTGTGAGGAGCCCTCCTCTGAGGAGAAAGAAGCGGTGGACTGACTGCACCCCCCATTCCCTGCCCCCCTGTGGTGCTGGGGCAGGGGGGGAGAAGGAACAGGGACAAAGTCTTTCGGCTTTGGGAAGAAGGGAAGGGTCGGGGAGAAGTGCCTTTCTAAGATGTCGTTTCTCTCTCTCATTATCTTGCTTCTTGTTGTAAATAGTTAATAAATTCAATTGCTTTTTGGTCTTCCCAAGTCATGTCAGTTTCTTGCCCGTGACCCTAAGTGGTGAGTGAAACCCTCCCTGTCCCTGCCTCAGCCCACCAGGTGTTTAACAAAGGACTGTCCCTGTGGCTTTTCTAAACTGCGACAGCTTGCTTAGATGCTGGGCCTCACAAAGAGCTGGTTACTCCCAGAAATCAGTATCAGTTTTCTTCCTGCATTGCTGCATTGATGTAAACCATCTATAAATCATCTCTGTAAAAGACCAAAGCTGCCTGTTCTTTATCATAGGCAAAAGAGAGGCCTGAGGCTCAGGCCAGAGCTGTGTGACAGCAGATTTGGGGATCCTGACATCTGCCCACCTCTCCCCTGAAACCTTTTATGTAAAAGGGTTCTTGAGGACATGGGGCTTTCTGTGCTGCCAGAATTACTGCATGTGCTCCACCAGATGTTAAAGAATATCCCCTCCCATCCAAAGTTACCCCGAGTATTATGTTTTCTTGGCTTAGCATTGTTATGAAATGTCAGTGCTTCGCAACTTCTCTAACCCTCTTTTGCAATGTCCCCAAGGGAACGTAACCACTTTTAAAGCACTGTTTGGGTCAGGCAAGCCCTACAGACTTGCATCATCTTTCCTTCTGGAAGAAGCTCAACCATCCCTGCAAGATAGGTGAGATGTAGCAGGACGGGAGACAAGAGCAAGATGTGCTGAAAGTGTATCTGGAAGGCAATTGCTAGTGGACTGCTTTTAGTTAATATTTGCCTGTCGCACAAAAGAGGGAGGAGTGCATCATGAAATTTCCTGATGACACAGACATGCGAGTGCTTGTCAATACACAAGAGGCTCCAGCCTATCAAACAGGAAGAACTGCGAGACCTTGAGGATGGGAACAATGAGAATAGGATGAAATTCAGTTGTGCCAAATGTAAGGTTTGGCACGTAAAGCTGAAGTGTCAGAGTTTCTCTGGGAAAATAAAAAGTCTCAAGTGCCTTGGCTGGTCACAGGATTACTATGAAATGCCAGCGTAGCACGGCCATGGAAAAAGGTAAATGTGATCAAGGCTCTATCAAGTATTTCCAACATGGGCCTGAAAAGCATTAATGACAGAGTACGTGTATTGGTGGACTCTGTGAGGAGGCTGCATACAGCTTTACTCACCTCTGTTCAAGAAAGATGAATTGTGACTGGAACAAGTGGAACTAAGTGCTGGTGGGGTGCTTGGTGGGGGGCTGGAGACCCTACCTAACAACAGGAAACTGAAAGGGATTGCCTTGTTCAGCCTAACAGCATTAAAGGTTAGAGAGGACACGATTGGTCTATAAATATCTTGTGTTAAACTTAAAACAATGTTGGCACAAGGACAAATGGATACAAATGGCCATGAGTACATTTAGCTTGGAAACCAGAGGAAGGTTTCTAACCATTGGAGCAGTGAGGCTGGGGAACAGCAAGAAACATAACTTGCTGTAAGACATCGCACTATCAATTTTTTTAAGATGGACCATTTGACATGGTTGCTTGAGACAATGTGGTCACGCGCGAAGTGCCTTCCCTTCCAAATCCCCACTGTAGGCACACTTTTTGGCTCCTTGCTGATACAGGTGCCCTAACTCATCCACAGGAGCAGGCAAGGCTCTTGGTCCTCTGCACAGCTGTTTTAGGGCTTGGCAGAATCTAACTCTTAATTTGTTAGTGGCAATTCTTTAAATTTCATGCATTTCTTACAGAATAAATTGGAGACTTACATCAGTAACCAGGTTGTTGGGTTTTTTTGTAGTTAATACTTTGTACTTATATAGCATCTTTCATCTTTCAAAGTGCTTTACATACATTAATTATTTAATTCTCCCCATACCCCCTTTGATCTAGGCAAGTATTATGATACTCAGCTTACAAGTGGGGAAAGCAAACGCAAAAGAACAAATGCCTGCTGCTAGGCTCATCCCACCAGGACTGATGCAGCTTCCAGTCTCTAACAGGCAAGGAAAGGCTACATGACGTACACAGGGTCAACAAGCAATCCAGTGGTGGAGCCAGGCTTATAACTCTTCTGGTTCCCCTCCCGTTGCAAAGAGGGAGAGAGAGGAGGGCTGCCAGGGAGGGCTGTGTGCTCCACCAGGTGTAGGATGCTGGGTGTGCAAGAGAGGACCAGAAGATGATGTGTCCTGTGCTCTCAAGCTCTCAAGACCCGGAATTTAGTTTCATCAAAGCATGTAGAACAAAGCTATCACAATGGCTAGGTGACTAAAACCCAAATAACAGGAATAAATGAAAAGAGTTAAAAGTAGCAAATGAATAAGAGCTGACATTGATCTGTGTAGACGTGTTCAGTGAAAGGATGCGAGTCTTCCCTTTCAGATAAAAAAAAAAAAAAAACAACCAACTGATGTATTTGTGATTGTTCTTGTGTTGAATGTTTATGTCATTTTTCAGACTGACTGTTGGAGACCGATTTGGAGATTTTATTGCTAAATAACTGAGCAATTTTTCTTGCAAATTCACATACTAATGTTATTTGTGTGTTTGGATAGCTGTGATGATGTGAGGATGCTGCAAATGCACTCTGCCTTATTCCAAACAGAAGTCTCACATTCCCCCCTCTCTTTTTCATCCTTTTTAAAGACCATTTCTGCCTTACAGGAGCAAGGAGCGTGGTCTGTTAAGCAGAGCAGGAGCCTCAGAAACAACACACTCGGGGTCTAGCACTCAGGTTTTGTGCATTACATTGCACAGGAGTAGGAGCTTCATCTCAGCATCTGGTGCCCGGAGTGGGAGTTAAAACATCAGTCTACTGATTTTGACAGGTATTGACTCATTTTGAGGCCAAGAGAATGCTATTTAACACTAGCTCGCTGCCTAGCCTTACAAGACAACAGCGTTGATTGTAAGGGAAATGTGTCCCTGTGCATCCTCCTCCTGGCAAAGCAAACCCAGCTTGTGCTCAGAGCAGCTTCTGTGCTACTCTGGGTCAGTCACGACCATAGCATAATTATAAGCCTTTTGGGAAGAAAAAAAGGGGAAAGGGCCTGAATTTGGTCATATTTTTCCTGCACCAATATTTTTTTTCCTGTTACTGCTAGCATGAATTCCTAGGGAAGTAAAATGACTAAGGTTTTTAATTTCATGGTCATTTTGATATGCTAACTGGTGCCAAGAGAATCAGTGGGAAATTAACAGAGTTCAAATCCCCATGGAACATGCAAATTGCAGTTAAAATAGTACTGCTAAATATTAGTAATTAGCAAAAATTATTTTAAAGTGTAGCATTTTAATTAGCTGCAAACACTGCTCACTTCGCATCTGTATTACCCACAAAATTGACTACACCTAAGACAGTTAAGCTCCTCACCTGCACAAACCCCTTGGGCATCTGTGGGTAATAACCGTGAGACCCATGGGGTTGTACACTAAATAAAAGGAAAATTGTATTAATGGAACAGGACTGAAAGCATAATCTTCTAACAAGCATGGCAGAGTCAGAGATGCAGTTGTTGCAACTGCCTTGTTGTGTCACTACTTCCTGCCTGAGCTCCTCTGCATTTCTTAGTACTAATTTCTTATTATCCGTTCCTTAGGATCTGCATTAAAACAGGGCCCTCCTCTATCCCATTCTAGCTTATCCTAGCTCACTGCATCCATGAGTTTTCCCAGTTTTTGGTACTGGTCCTTAATTCCAGAAGATCTCGTTCTGCAGTCGTGGACTCGTCCCTTGGGAAGGCTTCACCTTCCCTCCGGTCCTTTCTCTTACTGTAGAAAGTCCCACGGTGTGAGAAGAACAAAGCAACAGACCTCAGTCCCCAGCCTGACAGGGCGTGCAGAGCACTGGCTAAGTAGGAACAGGCAGAAGCCACACAGACGATGAGATAAAATGAGAGAAAGCTCATGCTAGGACAGTCCAGTCTCTGGAATACAGAGTAATGGAGGACCGAGATACCTCAAAGCAAAGCCATGCACAACATGGGATCCATGGACCAGCTGAAGAAACAGGCTGGGTGTACTCACATTTGGAAAACCTGTGGATGGGGACCTACAAGAATAGAAGCTGGGGCGGAGCGGGGCATGGGAGCACCTTCCCTCTGTCTGTGTGACGTTGTGATGCAGGACGTCAAGATAAGATTGTTCAACAGCCTGATAACGTGCCCCCAGAAAGACCAAGAGCTGCTTGCATTGACATTTTAAGATGAGGAACTGAGGCACAGAGCAATTGACTTATGTAAGGTTCGGCTTCCTTGAGGAGCCTCAGTGTAGCAGATCCACCAAAGTACTCAAGTGCTTACCTCTAACCAATGCCAATGGGACATGCATCCCTAAATACACCCAGTGAGCTGGTCAAGACCTGTTCAGGGTCATATGGGCAGTCCACAGCAGAGCTAGGAGTTGTACTCCTGCCATTTGAGCCCAGGCAAGTTCCTTTACAATAAGATCATTCATGCCCTTATGCTTATGTCCTCTGCTTGTAGAGGAATTGTATATTAGAAACAGTATACCGAAGGAAATTTAAACTTCAGTTGCCTGCTCACGTAGCACTGTTACTATGTAAACCCTTGGATGTATTTCTTTTATAAATACCTGTTGACAAGGGTGCTGGTACAGGCAATGATCAGACGACAGAAAGAGATGATTATGATGGGGTTGGTCCACGTGGCCAAAAACACACTTGTGCCATCCCATAATCTAGGTTGTCACGGAGCTGGGCCCTGTCTACACCAGCCCGTAAGTTCATGAGAATCCAGATAAAAGTTGGCAGGCTAGTGGCAAAAGCTGGGTCTCTGTCCTAAACATCTTTCATGACATTACTGCACAAGATGCAAAGAAGAGTATTGCTTTTAGGATACACAGCAACAATAACATTTGTGAAATCTCAACTGATTTCAAACACTTCCAGTTGAGGCTATATTGAAAAAAGCAACAAAAGGTTGGGTACTATAAATACACCATAACTAAAATGACATGAAACTTCAGGTGGGAGGGCCAGCTGTGTGGGATGAAGAAAGTAGCAATAGATATCTCTTTTAAACCAGCTTTGGAAAGTTAATTGAATTTGCACAGGTCAGTTCAATCCTGGCACTTCTAAACCTCTCCATATTTCACTGTGAGGCTGTAATAACTTTTAACACAACTTTCTGCATGCAGTTTTTCAAGTCACAAAGAGGCAGAAGTTTCACGGTCTGACATCATACTGACAGCCTTGTGGCTCACTAGCAGAACAGTAAAACCGAGAGGCACCAGGCAGAGGTCATACACCTCAGACAACATGGGGACTGGCATCAGCAGGGAGATGCCAAAGCCAAGTGGGAGGTGATGAGGACACTGAGGCTTTCCCAGATGGGACGCAATGGAAAGACCCATGGCACATCCCTGACACAACATCTGTCCCTCTTGCCAAATTTCAAATCCCTGCCCCAAAGCAGGGGCACGCTCAGAGCCGTTCAGCAAAAAGGTCACCAGATGCACTTCGTGTGGTGCGAAACAGCTGCTTCTGCCCCTTCCTCTTGTGCTTGGTGCCAGGCATTGGCCAAGTCCATTTGTCTGGATCTTTCTGTCAACAAAGTCAGAGGCAGCCATTCAGCATGGAAAAATCACCTCAAAATGTTTGGCAATGCTTTAGTTGACTGAAAATGGGGTTGTATAATGGGATGTCTTGAATAACTTGAAAAGCAAGCATCAATACCACCACTGCGTATAGTGCAGTTGACTGTACAAGGTGTATAAATGCCATTTTTTAAGTGTTTTTCCAGCTGTGGTGTGTTCACCCAACCTTAAAATTATGTCAGTGGTACCTCTGACTGTCATCTGCCTCCTGCCAGCACAGCCCACTTTACATGGGCACAGTCACGGGGAGTCGTGCCCTTGGACATCCACTGCTCTGAGACTACCAAACCTTGAGCTTAAACTACAAAGCACAAGGAAAAACTTGTCTCATGCATCCATAACCAGCCTAAATGGATAACAAGAGGGCCTCCTCTGCAGTGACACTGGTGTTTTCTGGCCCAGGAGATCTCCTCTGGGCAGCTACAGCCCAAAGCTGAAGTGAGGACACTTGAACAATCCATTTTCACTCTCACAGGCAAAGGGATGCTGCCAACCAAACCTTCACTCCCAACTCCCATTGTTCCTGATGTGCCACAATACCATGTCTGTGACAGATATTTTGTTTTTTTTGTCTCTCTGATAGCTGTAATTGCTCTTAAAATCCTCCTCCTACTCCGGCTCCTCTTTTTACACTTGTTCTATCAGCCACCACAGTCGAGAACAGACTGCCCACACTGCAGCTCACAACCAGGATTCTCGGGCTGTATTTTTCTACTGCAAAATGAGGTCTCTGGTGCAAGTGAGGCCTCGTGCAGCTGTGTTAGCAGTCCTGGCACGGGCAGGTCAATGGCCTCAGTGGCACAGGGAAGGTGAGGGGGGAGGTCTGGCCTCGCCAGGGTGAAATAGAAGTTGCAAGAAGGAGCTGCCAGACCCTGGCTGAGGTCCCTGCTGTAGGTCTTGGCCCGGATCAGGGTAACAAGAGCAAATCTTATTAGTAACTCAGCTGAGACAGGTCCTGTTTCCAGCACAGTTGTATCTATAGCACGAGTCTCTGTGCCAAGACCTCAAAATAATTCATACTATATCTGCAGTCCTGCTGAGCCACCAATAAAAGCAGGAGAGGGATGACCAGGAGGGCAGACAGTTTTGTGCCTGAAGGGCCAAAGAAACTCCTGCTCAAGATGACGGGAAAGCTCTTGTGCAAAGGTGGACCAGGATGTGGAAGGGAATATTAATAAAGACGGTACTGATACAGAAAGCAGAGAGCAAAGCCCAAGAGAGGCTGGCACAAGAAAGTCCAGATTATTGTTCAGTAGAAGGGAATGGGAATGTTTGATTTGATTTTAAAAATGAGCAGTGAATGGCCGGAGGAATGTGGATGTGTTCGGCAGTGCATCGCAAGATTGGGATTCACTGCCACAGGAGATTGCCAAGACGAAGAGTTCAGGAGGTCTGAAAAAAATACAAGGGCATTTATAAAGGTTGTGGATGTCTCCGGGGTTACCTCATTTGAGATAATCATGCAGAAGGGATATAAATCAGAGCTCTTCAGGGGACATGCCAAATGATAAATGCCTGGGGTTAGGAAAATATTTTCCTATAGGCAAGTTATAATTGGCTATTCAGGTGTTTCTCATCCTGGCTTTACAGCACTTAGCAACTGAGTACCTTCAGAGACAAGACAGGGGAGCAGATGAGCTGGGAGCCTGGTCCAAGGCAGAAATCCCTCTGCTCCCGTGTCCTGCTGCGTGAGAAAGCATGTGAGGAATTATAATTCCCTTTGGACATGTGACCCAAATTGCAGCGGGAATTTGCATTCCTGGTGCCTGCTTCCATTTCACATCTTCCCCCTACGCACAGTAACACCTGCAACAGGGTTTACTACCTTCCCTGAGAGCACAAGCTCTACAATCTTTTCAGAGAAATTAAAAACAATCTCTACAAAGGAAACAAAAAAATAAAAAGGAGTCAAAAATATGTCAATGCAGTGTAAAAGCTTATCCATACTAAACAAACTTGCTAAAAGAAAAATCAACTGTCACTTTAAAATCTGACATTAGGTTTCTCAAATCACAGCCCTTAGTCAGGAGTAATACTTGAAGAGGAACAAAGAGAATTTATGATGAAAAATCAGGACAGTTGAGCTCTAGGCTCAGCGGGACTAACTGCATGACAATATGGATAAGAATGATAATTGCATTAGCTTAGCCTGAAATGACTGGCCAGAGATGGTGTTTTTTGGTTAGCTGGATTTTTGTAGTGTCTTCATTTACTTGTTAAGCAAACTTGGGAGGAGAATTACAAATAGATTAGGACATATCCATCTATTTTCTTAAGGGAACAGGGTGCTTCAGAAATCCAACCTAACATTGGTTTAGAGCTCTCTGAAATGTACAGGCCCATATGGGTGAAACCGAGGTTCCCTTACAAGCCCCTTTAAAATAAGATTAACAGGAGAAAGTAGAGCCTACTGATGAAAGTTAGAGGATCCAAATCCACAACGCTCTCACTTTATTCCATGCATCACACTCTAAACCCAGCCCTGAGTCAGACCCTCCCCATGGTCACACTCTCACTCAATCCAATTTTTGTATCTTATTTACCTTTCCTTAAAATTGTGATAACTTCAAACAAGCACTCATCCTCTGCCCTTTAAGAACAACCTAGAAAGATACCTCTATCTAACCTAAATTTTCTGCAATAGGAAACTGTGTGTTTATCTCCCAGCTCCACAGACAATTTCTGTTTCAAATTCAAGCCCAGTGATCCCAGTCCTGGGTCCGGCTGACAGCTCCATGCAGCTGGGACCTCCTGTAGCACCTGGTGGGAACAGCTGGGGGTTCCCAAACCAGTGCTCTCCCAAAACAGCTCACTGCGGGACTGCAGCCAGGGGAGGTGGAAGCCAGTTCAGACAGGGGAAGAGGAGGCAGACATTCCCCCACAGCCCATATCCAGGCCACTGGTCTCACTAGCGAGCATTACTTTGATAGAGCAGGAGTTTGCCCTTAGCAAAACCAGGAGCCCTAAGTAGGGAGCATGAACGATGTGGGGGAAATGTGGACAGCAACAAAAATGGCTGACCATGGCAAATTTGTTGCTGTCCCACGTGCAGCATCAAATATGTGGCAGTGTTACATCTCTCAGTGCTGTGCAGAGGGTGTGAAAAGTCTGTAAGACAGCCACTTTCAGGGCAGGAGGCAGCGAGTCCTGTGGCATGGGCAGCACCAGCAGGCAGCAGAGGCGAGAGCTCAATCAGCCCCAGGTGTCAAACCCATGCGGGACCGATGACTCTCTGCAATGGGAAACAAGTTACTTTCACTTGTTCTGCACAAAATACCCAGGACAAAAATATCCATGCCTCTAATTCCTCCTTCAGCAGAGAACGGGGCAGCTTCAAAGCCCTGATCTCTACCCACTGTATTGCACGCAGGACAACTCTCTTGCAGCCAGCTAAAGCAGAGGCGTTGAATGGCTGCTGCTGGCTTGGTGCGGACGTGCTGAGGATACCTGTTTTGAGCACCCTGGCTCCTGTGCAAGATGCTGGCGGGCCTGGGAGGCTGACAAACGACCTGAGAGGTGTTTTCTGCCCTCACACAGGCTGCCTTTGCCGCCACAACCCTGCCAGTGCACGCAGCTCTGATTGCAACACAGCCAGCCTCTGTCAGTGGCTGCTTTTATTCATCTTCCTCAAAGGCTTAAATAAACAAGAAACAGGTTAAAAACAAAATCTTGGCCCCAGCCCCTTCCTGAGCTGGCTGTTCCATGATGGCTTCCTGCCCCATGCAAGAGCTTCCCCCTCCAGAGGAGAGAGGCACCGTCCGGCAGCTGCCTTGAGTGGGAAATAAGGCCGTGTACCTTGGCTTTGATATCGATGCCAAGCCATCAAAGTAGCTCTCCCTGCACCGTCCTCGGTGCTCCCTGTGTCGAGTGGGAACTCGAGTATGCCATTGGGAGCTGGAGGAGGTTTGCCTTCCCAGGGCCACGGGGTGAGGAAGCAGGGACACTCTACGTCAGCCAGGCACTGGCTCCACGTGGGGGGGCATTCCCCAAGGCATGAACCCCGTGCACCTCTCCAAAGCCACTGCCCAGAATGAAGCAAATTTTCTTTTACTTGCAACCTGTCATGAACATAAAAAAAATCTTGGAGAAGCCCATCAGCTCAAGAGTTTTTGCTCTCTGAGATGCAGCACAAGTTGCAGTCAAGTGAAGCTCCTCTGGTCATTTTGATGAAGGGACTTCTGGGGGTCATTTTATTCAGCCCCTGCTTGAGGTCACCGTATGGCAGCTGGGCAATGCTCCAAGGGGTTTCGAAACACTTCGTGTGCATGAGCTCGCCTCAAAGAACCTTTGTGATGGATATTTTCTATTCCTGACATACAGCTCTGGGGCCCACAGCATAAGGACATGGACCTGTTGGAGGAGGGCCACAAAAATGGTGAGAAGGATCGAGCACCTCCTGTACGAGGACAGGCTGAGAGAGTTGGGGTTGGAGAAGAGAAGGCTCTGGGGGAGACCTTACAGCAGCCTTCCAGTACTTAAAGGAGGCCTACAGGAGAGATGGGGAAACTCTTTATCAGGGAGTAGAGTGACAGGACGAGGGATAACAGTTTTAAGTTGAAAGAGGGTAGACTTAGATTAGATATTAGGGAGAAATATTTTAATGTGAGGGTGGTCAGACACTGGAACAGGTTGCCCAGGGAAGCTGTTGATGCCCCATCCCTGGAGGTGTTCAAGGCCAGGCTGGATGAGGCTTTGAGCAACCTGGTCTAGTGGAAGGTGTCCCAGCCCATGGCAGGGGGGTTTGAACTCAGTGATCTTTAACGTCCCTTCCAACTCAAACCATTCTATGATTCTATGAAACTTAGAAACAGACATAAAGACACCAAGGTACACAATGAGACGCTGCACTAGGCAGTGTGCATTTCTTCCTGTCCCAGCTCCATACTTTCTTGACAAGCCCCAAATGTTTTCCTTAGCAGAGCATTTGAGGTTTGGTTTTCTGTGCATATTAAAGAGCTTTATGTCCATCATAGTACTGCTAAAACATGCTACTATCTAGCATTGGCAGTATGTTCCTTACTAGTGCTTTAAAGTGTTATCATAGATAAGTTATGTGGTGTTTTCCATTTAAATTAAAATAGATCAAGTTAAACTCAAGGGAAGCTGATAGCTGCACTTACATTTTATTTCATTCTATTTCCTCTTTATGGTCAATTTTACCCTAATAACCAAAGCTTTGATTATAGATCCCTAAGGCACCATTGCATGAGGGACCAGGCTGGAAACTGCCACCAGCTCTCACATTGACAGAGTTTCAGCTGCTAGACAGTGGCATAAGCAGGATGAATAATGTCAACATGTCATCTAGTGGGGGGGTTCCCTCCCTCTGATGAGAAAGTCTCCACTTCTCCGTTGACCTGAACTCTACAGCCATGAACATACAGAACTGAAATTTGCCTGACTCTGGCATCCATTGCCAGTGCTAGTGGGATCTTGAACTGCCAGCATGGACTTTGCCACATTGAGATGCATCCAAGTGCTTAGAGGAGACTCTTCCAGTGGACAACCCCAGAAAGGAGGCTAAAAAAACAGTCACTGGGGGTAGTGTTCCTGGGAGTGGATGGACTGGTGCCCCTTTGTTCTGTTTCAGCCTCACAGAAGCTGGAGACTCAAAGGAGATGTCCTACTGGCTATTCCACTGCAGGGACTTGCCATTACACCGGTGCTGGTGCCTGGCTCCTGTCCCGCTCCTACAGAGACAGTGCCACGGGACAGCTAAACTCCCAAGGGCTACAGATGCCTCGGGAAACTCCTCTAAATGGTTTTGGCTAAACTGAGAAAAGGTGTTTAAAACAAAACAAAAAAAGAACATTAATTCTAATATTAATCTGCAAAATGGGAAAGTAATAAAAAATATAAGCTTTTTTGTCTCCTTCATCATTAGGTTTGTGAGGTTGGGAAGTGGGGATGTGGTAGTGGTCTTGCTTGCCTGTCTGCCTGCCCAGCACAAGTATTTGTCCCTCATTATGCCCCTGCTCTTCACGGAGCACTGTTTTGGTCAAGATCTTACTGCCTTGCTCAAGACTTCACACACTGGGTGCTTTGAAGAGGGGCTCACGCCATACAACAAAAGCTTACAAGTGAGACGTCCTTGCAAAGGCCTGGACCACTCTGCAGAGCACTGTGGGCTGAACTTTGTCCACCGCTGTTTTAGAAAAGTCGTGGAGCAAAGTTCAAGGAAAGTAGTGAAATGGCTTCATGCCTTCCTCTCCTGGTGGCAGAGGAGACACCCGGGGACCTGCTGCCCACCCTGTTCTGAACACAAGGAGCTGTGACGAGCATCACCCACTGCTTTCCCTGGCTGAGACATCACGTCTCACCTGCTCACTTCCAGGAGTCCTGCACCCCTCCAACCTATTGCTTCCTCCTCATGCCTTGCTCAGGACAGTAAAGGAAGTAAAGGACAACAAACCAAAACACTGACCTTTCCATACCATGGACCTTTTCCAACCCTGACATAAATTAATGGGCTTTAATGGGTACATGCCATAGCGTGGCCTTGGGTTTGGTGATTTCATCTTCTTCTCTTTGCCAAGGCCACCAGCAGGCATGGCAAGTTTGCGCTCAGTGCCCAGGACATAAGATATTTTTATGAAAAGATTATGTGGACCTTCATGGTTGTGGGGTGTGCGTGCATGTGTGTGGGGTGAATGATGGAACTGCAGCCTCAGCATATGTCTGCCCGAGAGCAGGGGTCCCCTGTGACCACGCTGACATGCACAGGCTGCCTGTCACCTTTTAGCAGGGCATCAACACTGAGCCAAGCTGCTGGAGACAGCGGGTGCCAGCGTGCCTCAGAAGTGGGCTGTGTGGGTGGCACAAGCATGTTCCCATCCCACTGGGGGCTTGCTTTCTGGCACTCCCCTGCTCCTCCCCACCAGCGAAGGGCACTGAGCGTGGAGGTCCCCACTGCTCCCGAGGGAAAAGTGCTGCCCCTGAGGAAGACCCTGGGTCGCTGCCACCCTCACTGTCCCAGCCGTCAACGTGGGAGATCGGGACCCAGCCTGGCCTGGGTAGGCAGGGGCTCATTGTCAGGATGTGCCTCAGGCACAGTGTCTTTGCCCAGCTCTGCTTTCTGACCGCGGAAAGAAAACATTTGCCCAGACACAGCCCGGCCCCCTTGCCACGTTGAAAGCCTGGCTGCCAACAGCTTAAAGGGGGTCATGCAATACCTCCCCAGCAGGACACGGAGGACAAGACTGGGAGACAAGTTAAATGAGGTTGGTTTCTAGAGCCTTGCTGAAATCCATTCTCATAAAAGGGAGCTGTCTGGAAACCTGCTCATCTGAGGGGAGGAGAGTCTCCCTGAGCAGAAGGGAGGCTTGCCAGCCCTGCCACCACCACTGCCAGCACGCAGCCAGGCACTGCACAGGCGCTGGTGCTCCAGCCTGGGCTGCAGCAGCAGCAGCCTGGTGAAGCAAAGGGGAGATGAATAACACTGCAGGCAAGCAAACCTTGCCAAGCAGGATTTGCAAGCACTTCAGAGCCCCTGTGCACAGTACAGGCGCTGCACACCCCAGGGAGCACCACTGGCACAGGCCGTCATCCCTGCCACCTGGTCCAGGAGCAAAGGGCAGCCCAGATGGAGCAGGGAGTTCAGGCACAATGGCTAAAGTGGTATTTCCCAGTTGGTACAAGGTCCAGAGGTATCCTGGTTACTTCCTGACAAGCTAGGATGGGTCCTAGGGCTGCCTTATCCTTCCCTCTGGGATGACAGGTTTTTAGTGATCACCAAATGTGCCTGTCCTTTTTCTGGAGTCTGTGCTGAGTTCTGAACTGTCCTACTTATGGGCTGGGGCTTGACTGCAGTTGGTACCCATACTAGGTCAGCAGGGAATAGTTCACCTTGCCTGTCCAGTGCTACCTATTTCTCGATATGATGCAGAGGGCTTCTCCTTGCTTGCATACTCCAGGTAGATCTGGGGTGGTGACAGAATCAGAGAAGCACCAACAGATCTGCTGATTTCTCCTCCTGTCCTTCCAGTTAAAAAGCTCAACACTCTAGTACCTTCCAGACCTGTATTCCCTTATGCAGCCTTGCCATGTAACAAGAGGACAGGCAGGATGGCCTGAGGACAATCTTAAGCACTAAGGTCTATGATGAAAGAGACAGAGAAAGTGCTGTTATGTCTTCAGCCTCTAAAGGTAAACAAAAAATTGGGTTCTTGAAGATTATCCCAGTTAAGAGGAGAAACTGATTATGAATGTAGAGGCTCTCTCACTAGGGTCCTGGTTCATAAAAACATACTGAGTCTTCTTCCCTGAACCTAGAAGTACTCGTATGACAAGGGCCTGGGTCTTTGCTCAGAGCCAGCCTGCTCTGAGTAGCACTTGTACCCAAAAACTCTCACTAGGCTTACCAGTCCACAGCCAAGTGTCTGTGATGGGGTAGTTACCATTTCATAGAGGACGGCAACTGTCCTGCCTGTCCTGCACCCTTAGTTTTAGCAGGACTCACCCATAGCCACACATCTCTCTTCTCAGCCACCTCCTTTATCCTGAAGGAGCTCGAAATGCCAAGGCTCTAACAAACCACCACGCAAAGAACAAGGGCAAATAATTTAAGAAGAGATGAATGACACATCCTTACCTACCTGTAATTACAGTATGCTTCAGTAAGGTATTTTCCCATCACTTACCCAAAACATTTGTACACCCCTTTCTCACAGTTTTCTGCTCTCTGATTCCCTTTCAGGCAGCCACTTACAGAGCGCTCTCAAGGTGCACTCAGTCTGTCTGCAGCCTGCCTGCAAACCTCTGCCCGTTAGGTAGCTAGCAAGGAGGAAGGTGATTAGTGCTCCAGCTTCTCCAGCTTGAGCTTTTCACAACTACATTTGCAGTGAGGGAAGAGCAGAGGAGGAGCAAAACTCTTACTTTCCCAGTATGTTTTTCCCTAGTGCATTTTCTAATGGGCCTCATGATAGTGTGGGATTTTGTTTCAGGACCCTACTGTACTCTGTGTATCACCATGAATATCCAGGTCAGCACTGTATGCCCTTATACAGCAAGTCCTACAGTGTTGCTCTAGGTATATCCTTTTTTAAGATTCTCACCTTGATTTTTCTAAGACTGTAAAATATTCCAGATTTCCACTTTAGGGAAGAAAAAGATAAAAAAAAAAAGAAAAAAAAAAAAGGAACATGTGCTTCTATGCGTGATTCAAAGCTCTTTGTTCTTCTCCTGAAAATCCACAAAAAGGCATGCCAGAGTCCTTAGGTTTTCACCAAAATGATGAGGAAGGGCTTTGCTATTCTTGAGGCCTTCAAAAGGACTGGAATATGCTGGGTCTTAGCACTTGATGCAGTTCTGAGGGGCAATCCAGTTGACTGGAAGAGTCTGCAAAAAAACATCCTTCCAACCCTTCAGGCTGTGGTCACATGGAGATGTTTTAGGGATCCCAACCACCTCACAGATCTGCTGAAATGTTCTGGATTCAGTGTTTCTCCCCTGAGCTTTGTGCAATCCTCCCATACCTCCTAGGACTTAGAGGGAAAGGGCGTCTTTCACTTGGACATCTGGCACTAGTGTCCTAACAGACAAGCTTCAGGGCATTTTGTGAAATAGTCTGCAGCTCCCAGAATCTGCTTCAGACAGAAACCCAAAAACATCAGGCAATGCAGCCCATTAATTAAACGACTCTGTCAGATGTTATTTCATGGTGTGTCTCTGTGTTTCTGTGGGACCGTTACTTGCAATAGGCACATTCATCTCCTGCACACATTTTCTACATCCTTCCTAAATCTTACCTAATAGGATTTTTCCCTTAGCTTAGATAAGGTTTTTTTGGAAATGCATAGAAACCCAGTACAGTTCAAAACATTTGCCAGTTTTAAAATAATAATCTCAGAACTTTCTGCTCTAGACAACACCTAACGAGGTGCTCTACACGTTGCTTCCATGCACTATAACTTTTATGCAGTATTTCACCTTTAACTCCAAACTTTGCCACCACAAGCAGAATGCTTTTCCCTTGCTACTCCAAAGATATACTTCATAGTGCTCCAAAGGTATACCTCATTCCAGGACAGCTGAGTTTCCCACCTCATTTTCTAGTTGTATCCTACTGGGATCCTCTCTCTGTGATGCACCTTCCGGCATGAACTGGTTCAGAAGCCCACTCTTCCTCCCTGGCTTTGCCACTCCTTAGCTGTCCTGGGCGAACTAGAAGTATTTGGACATCTACAAGATGTAAGAGAGGAAATAGCATCTCCTTCTCTGCATTCATCAAGTCTTCCATTTTGCCCCCATGACATTGTTTGCACTGAGCCCCAAAGCTGCTGCCTGGACTAGGCATCACCGCTACTTCATTCATGCCCAGTCGTGTAGTTAACTGTGCAATTGTAAAACTGACATTTTCCTTACTACTCGGGCAAACTGCATTTGGGATTCCTAGGCCCACAGAGTGAGCTATTGCAGGGATACATGGCCTACCCTTACTATAGTGTTCCTCCTGTGCAAATACCAACAAAACTTCTCTGTAAATTTAACCACTGGCAAGAATTGCACTAGTTGAAACTGCTAAATCTCATTCTGTTGGCCACTGAAATGCTCTCCCTCTGTCACCTTGCCTGTGTAAGGGTTTTGCAATGTTAGCAAATCTACAAACAAACCTTCTGTAACAGGAGCAGAGTCCTACCAACCTGCACCTCTGCGAGTGGCTGGGGAGCGGGCCAGCTTCATGCAGTCTCAGTTTTGTTTTTTTTCTGTGGAAATTCCCCATCACCAGTTGTGTGTCAGAGGTAAGTTACCTGCTTTTAGAGCAATTCCCTTTCCTTTGGGACCAGTTGCAGACTGTCAGCCTTGAACTTATCATAACCCATGTGTAACTGCACCTACCACTTCTTGTTCAAAGGTCTCGGCATGTACCATAAATAGCCTAAGTACAACAGACCTCTTGAAAGGCAGAGGCCATCCAAGGCCTCCTGATGGCGTGGTGTGCCACACCTTCCCCACCAGCCTCTCCAGCGTAGCTGGTACATTACGTAAGCCCCTGACCATCACTAAATTTCCAGGTCGGGCTTTGCTGAGAAAGCCATTTTCTTGAAGCTCCGCTTCTGCCTGTCAATTTACAGCTTTCAGGCCTATTGTGAATGACCAAACTGAACCCAATGGTATCATCCAAGATACCCTCACTCACAGACACAGCTTCTCTCAAGTGACTTCAGAGAGAGAACTTGGGGGGAAGGTTGACTTATTCCTGGTTGCTGCTCCTGGAAAACAACCAGCAGACAGACAAGGATGATTTCTCTTTCACATCCACAAGATCTGATTGACCCGTTGGGTAAGAGTTTCTGAACGCTCCAGGTAGGTTTCAGACCTTCCCATCAGTCAAGGCTGGAAGCAACCTCAGAATAGAGCCACCTTTATTTTTACTGTTCCAGGAGGCAGGACAGCTTTTCATTGCAGACCAGCTACCTGCAAACAGTTTGCTTCACTTTAAACACATCTTTAAAGGGAATTTCCAGTCTGCCAGGGTAAGGCACAGATCCTGGTGTTTAGCACACCGTTACAGCCACAGGGCACTGAGGACAACATCACAACTGATTTTTTCACCAGTGCCCATTTCACCAAGCTGACTTTCCCAGATTTGGAAGTGTCTACACTCTTCTGTCACCAACATCCACTTCAAGCTGATTAGCTCCACCACCACTAGCCCAAGCACTGGTCTTGCTTGGCTCTTCTGGTAGACTTCGGGCCATCTCTGTTAATATCATCCATTTCACATGGCCTAGGAGTGCCTCTGTGACCAGTGTCCTCCTTGTGAGGTTTTTATAACAGTCCTGTACAAAAATGTCGTCCTGACTCTGAACCCCAAGATGGATCTAACCCTATTTCCCCATTTTGCAACACTGCAAAGGCTTTGTTGCACGTCACATCTTGTCTTGGCCCACCACCTTCCCACAGCCAGGTTATTTTATTTCTGCTTCTGAATTAATCTGCATTTTTGCATGGCCACTGTCTCTCTTGTTTTACATACATTAGGTACATGTGGCACTCTCTGAAATAGAAAGTTCTCTTTTCCTCTCTCTGAGATAGCCACAGAGCTCCGCTGACAGGACTCCTGGTGACTAACCAACTTCTCACCAGAGTCTGCTTCATGGCCCAATGCTCTCCTGCAACCCATGATTTAAGCACCTTGGCAAATTCCTCTGCCTCTCACAGCGTCTTTGGCTTCCCATTAAACACAGAGATATCATTTCTGGCTCAGGAAGTCTCTGCACTGCGGGCCACCAGGACTTGGGAGACTGGCCTGGGGAGCTCTCATTACATGCATGCTCTGATCATCTGCTTCTCCCGAGGTATCTCCTGCTGGACTCCAGGACAGCTGGACCTTTTTTTCTGACCCAGCTCAGGTTTTTATGTGCTCTCATTTCATTTTTTCCCCCGGTGTCAATCTAGTCATTCCATAACTGAAAATCTATGAGTAGGTCAATGTCCAATTTACCCTGGAAGTTTTCCTTAATATCTTGTCATTCAACCAAAATTATCCAGATCCTTCAGCTGAATTCTCTTTGTCCCCCACTTTGTAGCACACAGATGACCACCTCCCTCTAAGTGATGGTTGATTCTAGTCATACAGCCAGCCTAGGTAATTCAGTCTTTTTTCCTGAAGGCAAGTACTTACTACTGTAAGAGCTGAACCCATCAAGTTGGCTTCTAGGCACCCTATTTCAGAGCTGCTCCCTTACGCCATGGTTATGGACTGAGCTGAGTAAAACTCCCCGATGTATTCTCCTCAAGGACCGTGGCTTTTGCACTGATTCAGCTGGGACAGACAGTCTGATTCCTTCCTCCTACAGACTGAAAATGGTGGCAAGTCTTTGGCAGTAGGCGGTGTTCTGGCTAGCCCTTGTCTACAGCAGGAGGCTGTTTTTTCCTGTGGTGACCTGCAAACCTTTGATTTCCTTCTCTGAGTGATTTTTTTCAGTTTCTTAACTCTTTGCTGTGGTTCGTCTTGGCTTGTAAAATGGCCAAAGCTTTTCTTGTGCTTCTTATTTTCTGGAAAAACATTCTTTTCCATTATAGTCATGCTGCTGATCACATCTTTGATCCATCTTGCCATTTTAAACTGGGACTCTTCCAGGAGAATTTCGCACTCTCTCTGGACACTGAAGCCTTTTATCCTTGTCTGCAGGTGACCTCTTATAAACCTCTCTTAGAAGTTTCCAGATGTTGCTTGAACTCCTTCTGCAAAGTCTCCAGCTGTCTCAGCTCATGTTTTGCATCTTTTGGTCATTTTCAATTACCATTCCCACTTGGTTCCAGAGGAATCCCAGAATTAGGACATCTCCTCCTAGAAGCTGAGTCTCACTCTGGACATTGTTTCCATAATTTGAAGATTTGCAGGTTGTTCCAGACAGGATGAAGCTGGCAAAGATGCTCCAGAAATGCTCCAGATGCTCCAAAAGGAAATACTCCAGAAATGCTCCCCCCTGCTCCCCGTATTAGCTACAGGTGTGCAAAGCCCTGTTTCTTGCCCATGGGAGGAATCAACTGGGTGAAACTGTCTTTTCTTTCAGAGTTCCAGCTCCCTTTGAGTCAGCACTCCCCCAAAAGGTCTTCATGTGCTTTATCTTGGGGCTAAGCTCCTTCTTGTATTTGGCCTGTGTCTCTGGTTTTCTTGATGCTTTCTCAAAGATGAGTCCAGTCAGGAGGAAAAGAATTTCACGCTGAAGGTGCTTGTTTCTCTCCAATGACTAGCAAGAGAACCTGTAGCTCCATTTTAGATGTCCACCACGGATGCGTAACTTGGGGCAACCAATCCCACCCTGCATGGCTAACTACTGCCAGTGCACCCCCTCACCCAGCAAGTTTCACTTGCAGTCTGCAATCCCCCTTCCCAAGGGAGCAGGTCTATAGTCCCGCCTATGTAACAGTTCCCTTTCCCCAGTGGCAGATTCTACCCACAGCCCCCTGGGCAGTCCACAAGCCTCTCCTCCTGGCACCCCCAAATATAACCTATAGGCATGTGACATACATTTAGGGAGTTTATTTTTAGCCCCTAGTTTAGTTGTACTGACAGTGTGAAAATGTCATTAGGTTAACAGGGA
>NW_010146812.1:20219-20497 GCF_000699245.1 Pterocles gutturalis
CTTGCTGCCCTGCCAAGCAGGAGCCTCTAACACCTCATCAGAGCCTCCTCTGCTCCTAAAATCCTCATTCGCACTTTACACACGGGCGGTGCGGTTTCAGCTGCCCTCACCACCTCCCGCGTATACAAAAATCACGAGGTACCCTCCTGATAAAATTACCTGTAAAGCGCAGTCGTTAGAAAGGAATGATGTGAAGCTCTTATCTCTTTTGGCTGGCTGGGAGCCTGCTGGCTGTTTATGGGGAGGGGGGGTCATTCCCTCCCAGCTGCTGCGGGAAC
>NW_010146813.1:0-530 GCF_000699245.1 Pterocles gutturalis
TGTCACTGTGTGCCACTCATTTGTATATACTCTATATAAAATATATGTTTTCAATATTATTGCAGTTATTGAATTGTTCTTATCTCAACCATCTTCTCCCTTCACCCCTTTAATTCTCACCCCCACCCCCAGGAGGGGGGGAGGGTGAGCAAGCGGCTGTGTGGGGTTGGACCCCAGCCCACGGTCACAGAAGTCAAACCAAAAACTTGGCGATGGCACAAGTGTCAAGGCCACAGAAAGGCTCTCCCAAGAGCTGAGAGCGCTTTGGAAAATCACCAGCATCTCCTCCACATGGTGGGCGAGTGGGGTGCAGCCGGTTGGGTCCCAGAGGGCAACACACCAACCCAAAGCCCGGCGCAGCCCAGGAAGTGCTCACGCACGGTGGCAGCCCTGGCACTGACTCCCATGGTGGATTTTTCCAGCAACCAGACACCAACAGAGGCCCTGAGCCGCCAGACCCAACCTCGCAGTGCCCCCAGGGAGGCACCCAGCTGGGGCTTCCAGTGCTGAGCCCAGCTCCCAGCTGATGC
>NW_010146814.1:0-3312 GCF_000699245.1 Pterocles gutturalis
TGGCCCAGCTCCAGGATGATCAGCTTCTCGATGTAGCCAACCTGATTCCTGGCCGCGCAGCGGTACTTCCCCGCTGTGTCCGTGTCAGGGTTGTGGATGGTGAGGGTGCCGCCACCACTCCCTGTGAGGAACTGGGAAGTCCTGATGCCGCTGGAGAACCACGTGCCGTTGGGCAACATCCAGCTGATGTTGGGTGGAGGGTTTCCATCCACAGAACAATTCAAGGTGGTAGTTCTTCCCGGTTTGGCTATTATTTTTTCATTGAATGGGTTTTTAAACATCGGTCGCCTGAGCATTTCTAACACCTCCAGCTGCACCACCAGCATACTCTCTCCCCCGTCATTACGGGCCACGCAGATAAAATCCGCTGTGTCCGAAGGCCGTATGTTCCGAATCTCCAGCGTCCCGTTTTTGTGCACTACGATCCTGCTCCCGTAATAGGGAGCTGTCAGGAAGATGTTATCAGGCATGATCCACATAACCTGAGGGGGAGGCGTCCCTTCGGCCCTGCAGTCAATCTGTTTCTTTGAGTGCCTCACAGCCGTCACTTTCATTATGGTTTTGTTCACGTATAAGCCATTGATGATGGGTGGTTTAGCAGCAACGTCCAGTTTGTACAGTTTTGTATCGTCCCCTCCGGGGTTCCGAGCGACACACATGTACTCCCCGGCGTCCAGCAGCCTGACGCGGCTAATGGACAGCGAGCCGTTGACGTGCAGGAGGTGTCTGTCCGTTGACGAGGAGATCATGTCACTGGAAGGCAGCAACCAGAATATTTTGGGCTTGGGTTCTCCAACAGCTTCACAGTCCAGCAATGCCATGTCTCCAGCTCTCACTTTAACGTACGTCTTGTAATTGTGCTTTATCTGGGGGGCTGCCACGACAACCGTCAGGCGTACCTTCATTTCGTCCCTTCCCAGTGTGTTCTGAGCGTAGCAGGTGTAATCTCCTCCTTCGGTTACTCCAACCTGGTTGAGGTACAGAGTTCCATTGTCAAAGAGGACGTATCTGCGAGACCGGTGTCCACTGTCGTCTGCCAGCATCGCATTATTGATCACCGTCCCATCCGGCAAACTCCAGGAAATCTCCGGTGCGGGGGACCCGGAGGCCTTGCAGTCCACTTTGAAATCCTTTCCGTAGAGCACCAGCTTCTTGAAATACTGTTTCTCGTCGATCTTGGCTGGTCTCATCGTGACACTGACTTTCATCAGTACCAGGTCATCTCCAAGTTTGTTTCTTGCGACACACAAATAGTCACCAGCGTCCTTTTCCGTCACTGCCTCGATAACCAAGGAGCCGTTGGGGTGGACATGGATTCGACTTCCCATCCTGTTGTGGGGGAGAAAGAGGAAAAGAATTATGGAACCAACGCCGCCTCTGCCTTGCTGGAGACTGTTCTGTGAACAGCCGAGCCTCCTGAACCCCGCACCCCGCATCCCGCCAGCCTCTGCTCCTCTCCCTGTGCTTCCCCGTGCAGACCGCCCGCGGCACCTCCCCAGCCATCGGCGCTGCTGCGTGTTGTGCAGGACAAGAGCTGGCGCCGAGCGATTGCTCCCTGGCTGTGTCCTGCAGTGGGGCACCGACCTGACCTCCATCTCCCTCCTCAGCCCCGCTGCAAGTTCTCCGGAGCCTGCCGGGAACGGCCCGACCTGGGTCCGTCCCTCCCAAAGTGAAGGTGAAGGGTTCCTGGGGAAGGGGGTGTGGGGGCGACCCTCGAAGGTAGACTTGGCAGAGGCTAGGGAAGCCTCTTCCTCCTGAGTCCTGCTCTGCAGATCTCCTGTAAACAGCTCTTCCTCTCTGCAGCGTCCAGCCCGCAGCCTCTGCTGCTGCAAAGGCATAGAGGCACTCGCCTGGCACTGCTGTAACCCAGTATTACACCTGTCCCTCCCACACACCTAAATGTTTGATTGTCACAGACTGAAATACGCGCACGTTGCCACCACCAGTGCTTTGAACCATCTGGGTGTTAAGCTGGAAGGGCTAGTGCTAGCCACGGTCTGTGGTTTTCGTAGGGTTAAATTAGTTTGTTTCACCCATGAAGAAATCATTAATGTGTATCACATTTACGGTGGAAGGGCACTAAACGTTGTCTGTGTGGCTGTCATCAATTAAACTGAGTTATGTTAATTTTTTAGAAGTGGTGGTAAGGAAAAGTCTTACCACTGCCTAGAAATATTTGGATCCGTTTATTGACATCAGTTTTTATTAAACTGCAAACCATTCTAGCACAAATTAAGGATTCATCCTAATCACACAGAACGAAGTGCCCCCAGCTCAGCCCGTGTATGATGAGCGCCAGTTTCCCTACTCCAGGTCAGAGGTGTGTCCAGCGTGGCCAGAGCTCGCCCCGTCGGGCGCTGGCGGTGGTCTGTTGGCACACGGTAACACACCACCACGTTTCACCGCTGTTGAACGGTCAGAAGTGGAGCTGGCTCACGATGCGTGACAGCCTCTTACACGAGCACCAGAGACGACAGCATTGGACGTTTCAAAGAGAAAGAAAACCAGGCTCCTACCTGTGCCACCGGTCCACCACGGCCTTGGACGGCAGCCGCCAGAGGATGCTGGGTGCTGGCTCCCCGGTGGCTGCGCAGTGCAGAACCAGCCTCTCCCCAAAATTCAGCCGCGTCACCTCCGGAGAGGCGGTGGCTATCCTGGGGAGCGTGTCTCTCTGCTCCACGGTGAGGGTCACCACCCTGCGCTCCGAGCCCGTGGAGCTGGTGGCGATGCACTCGTAGGTGCCGCTGTTGGTCGGGGCCAGGCCGCGGAGCTGCAGGGTGCCGTTGGGGAACAGGAACAGCCTCGTGCTCACAGCCTGCCGCGGCTTCGCCACCGTCCCGTCGGGGAGGACCCAGTGCACGGTGGGCTGAGGGTTCCCCTCCGCGGAGCAGGGCAGCTGGAGGTGCTCCCCTATCGCTCCCTCAACGCGTTCTCTCTATCCCCGCCGGGTGGGGGGGAGGCGCCGGGATCCCCTGCAGCTTCACCCCCAGCGTGTCGGAGCCCGCGGGGTTTGTGGCCAGGCACGTGTAGAGGCCCCTGTCGTACACAGTGACCTCCTGGATCACCAGCGTGCCATCCGGGTCCACGTGCACTTTGTCGTTTCCCGCTGAGGAGCTGGAGACGTGCGTTTTGTTGGCTAGAACCCAGGAGAGGGTGGGCGCGGTGGCCAGGCACGTGTAGAGGCCCCTGTCGTACACAGTGACCTCCTGGATCACCAGCGTGCCATCCGGGTCCACGTGCACTTTGTCGTTTCCCGCTGAGGAGCTGGAGACGTGCGTTTTGTTGGCTAGAACCCAGGAGAGGGTGGGCGCG
>NW_010146815.1:0-1054 GCF_000699245.1 Pterocles gutturalis
GCGGCCGCCGCCGCCATCGGCATCCACCCGCACCCCCATCCCCAGCCTCTCGCTCAGGTTCACCACATACCCCAGCCCCACCTGACGCCCATTTCCTTATCCCACCTGACCCACTCCATTTATTCCGGGACACCCCGCTACGTTCCTAGCCAGCCACCCCATCCACATCATTCCGGCGTCGGCCATCCATCCCGGCCCCTTTACTTTCCACCCGGTTCCTCACGCTCTCTATCCGACCCTCCTCGCCCCGAGACCCGCGGCGGCTGCGCGACGGCGTTACACCTCCACCCCTTGCTGCACCCCATTTTCTCAGGACAGGACTTGCAGCATCCACCCAGTCACGGCACATGAAGGACAAAATGAAGGAACCTTGGAGGAAGGAGAAGTTTTTTTTGTATTTTGGGAAGGGGGTTGAAGTTGATCCAGCTGGCAGGTGAGGCCTGAGAATTTCTTTTCACTCTTTAGCAGCCAAAGAAGCCAATGGCTCCAGGGCTGGTAGCGGCAGGCTAGTCCGCTCCTAGGGACTGTCTTGCGTCCCCAACACCTCCGTGCACGTACCAGCACCGAATCCTAAAAGAATCATTTCACGTGTCGACCAGCGAGACACTTGGAAAAGCTTTTTTGTTTGTGTTTTTTTTTTTTTTTTTTCCCCCCGGCTTCTTACACTTGGTCATCTCCCTTCTGCCGCCTTGTATAGGATAAACAAGATTTCATCCACACTAACAGGTCTCGTAAAATCCTTTTAATGAGGTCATCTAATTAAAATAGTCAGCATGATTGAATCCGGCGTGTAATCACTGATAAAACATCCGGTAACGGAGGCTGACGGACGGGCGGTGCCGCTCCTGCTCTGGCTGGGCCAGCCCCGGTTTCCAGGCGATACGGGACATCTCTTGGCACCCTCTCGCTGCACACTTGGGTTTTTTTCTCAAAGGTGGAAATAAGATCTTATTTCAAAGCCAAAGCGAGAAGCCACGCATGTGTTGGGAGCTCTGATCCTTCTCCATCCTGCGTTCGCCTTCTCCTGCGCGGGGACGGTGCCGTGACCCCTCCT